>NW_026131749.1:0-54039 GCF_903995435.1 Acomys russatus | reverse complement strand
TTCTAGATTATGTATAAGATGGTTTAAAATGTATTACACTACTCATTTTGTCTGTGCAAGTGTGTATGCAGGGAATACACATTTGGAGGTCAGAGGACAACTTAAGGGAGTGGCTCTCTCCCAGGATTGAACTCAGAGACCAGTTTTGGTGGCAAGTGTCTATGTCTTATAAGCTATATTGCAAGCTAAGATTTTATATAAAAGTCTTACTGCATACAAGGATCCTTCCTTTTGGAAGGAAAAAAGAGATAAGTTTTTAGAAATAAAGGAAAGAGCAAAATGTATAAATTGTTTAAATATGATTTTGTTTTCTAGAAAATGCTTCATTAAGTATCATGAAAGCTAGTATCAGTTACTTTGTTCCATATTTTTGTGCAGGAGTTTTATTTAGTACTCTGCATATCTAAAAATATTTATATCAGAGTACTCAGAATTCAGTCATTCCATTGGTCTTTTCTTTCCAGGCTTTGCATGAAGAGAAAAATCCCAGGAGTCTCATTTTCCTCCTCTCAAATGTTGGCTCTCAATTTTATGTTGTTGGTTTTTTTTTTTTTTTTGCCATTGTAATAGTAATATCTAATATTTGTTTCCAATTTGACAAAAAAAATATAAAACAAAAAGCACGACCTTATCAACAGTTTGTATTTGCCCACATTCCTCTTTCTCTTAACATAAAGTATACTTAATAATGACAGAATAAGACTGTGCTGTCTTGTCACACACCTGGATGGAGGCAGCAGGAGTAACTTCCCATGGATTTTGTTTTAGTACTTCAGAAAGATGTATTCTAGATCACGTGTGTACATGTCTCTGTGTGTGCCTGTTCTTCTGCAGGTGTGTGTGTGTGTGTGTGTGTGTGTGCGTGCATGCTTGTGTGTGTGTTCACATTTGTACAGAGGACAGAGAGCACTATCAAGTGTTCTTTCTTGGGGATGTGTACTTCATTTTCTTCACAGAAATCATATGACTTTTAATAATAAGCTGATTCAGTCCAATTTCACATTCAGTAACAAAGACAGTGTTTCCTGTTTTCATATAAATAGTGAATAACAGTTGCAGTGTATGTAGTTTAAAGTAAATAGGTCTTAGAAAAGAAGATAAATAAGTTTATTAAACTTTTTCACTTTCAATATACAAATATATTGACCTAAACTCAGTGCATAATTTTATAGAATCCTTACATAAACTATATTTATCAGTTAGGCAAATTCTATCAAATATTGTAACATTTTATTTATTTATGTATGTATGTATTTATTTATTATCTTACTGCCTGAATGTGCCCCTCCTACTCTCTTCCCAGCCCCACGTCCACCCCTCTTCCCCATTCTCCTTTCTCCTTCTCAGAAAAAGGGATGGTCTTCCTTGGGTACCAACCTGCCCTGGAATATTAAGACACTGCAAGACAAAAAGCATCCTCTCTAACTGAGGGCAGGCAAGGCAGCCCAGTTAGTGGAATGGGATCCAAAGAGAAGCGTCAGATTTGCTAGGCGAACACTCTGCTACTATGCTATTTTCCCAGGACTCTATTTTTGATAGGCCTGGGTGAGCCTTGATCTTGCTTTATGGTGCAGGAAGGTGTTGAGTTGTGACCCTCTGGTCAGTCTCTCAAATGAATTTTTCAATAAAAAGTTTTCTTTTTCCTTTTAAGCCATAATGTTTTGACATTATGAATTATATTTAATAATTTAAACACACTAGATGTTTGCAGCAAGTTTTTGTCTGTTTCTTTTGCAAGAAACAAAATATTTTCTTTTAACTATTAAATATTTATCAGTCTTATAAACCATCAAATTATTTTTCCTTTTTATTATTTTTCCTTTTTTTACATATACATTTATATTATTACACATATATACAACAAGCTGCCTACAGCAAGAAGAAACCACAAAATAGTATGGAATTATACAAATGTTATATTCATAGTGTTTTGGCTATTTGTATTTGACAACCTTGAAAAAAACATATTCCTATCCTAGTTAGCCTGAAATTCTGAATGTAAATCGATATCTATCATATCTCATCTCTATCAACTTAAAACATCTATCTAGACCTAAAAACATCTTAACCCCTAAACAACTAAGCTTAATTGTAAAACTAAACTCTCTGGTTCTTCAATCCATCAGAGACTTGAGAAGGAATGAAATTCAATTACCTGAGTAAAGCCAGAGTGCAGGTTAACAGCTTCCAGAATATAAAAATGAAATGACAGAAAAATTTCACTGCCTGAAACAGTCACCCAAAACTCTCTGTAACGTTGGAGCATCATCTCCAGTCTTCTGCGCCCAGTATATCTGACAGACATATTTGTGAGGCAGGAACTATTGAAGACTTGCTTACCCTGTCTTGGCAGAGTTTGGCCTTTGACTCCACCTGCATCCAAGCTTGCCCATTTTTAGTCAGAATTCTGTCTGTGACCAAAGCAAGGACATTTTGTCTCATCCTGTCTCACAGCTATTCCCATGTGCACTGGCTGCTCTTTCAGAGGCCCTGAGTTCCAATTCCAAAGCACCAATCATGGTGGCACACAACCATCTATAGTGAAATCTGGTGCCCTCTTCTGGCATGAGGCATACATGCAGACAGAACATTGTATACATAATAAAATAAATAAATCTTTTTTTTTTTTTTTTTTTTAAGAAAAAAGTGTTAAGGGAAAAAAACCAATATCCAGTAAGTTACTGATATTATGTTTATATAGTCCACTTAACAGTACATTGTTTCCCCACAATAGTGATATCTATGGCGACCACTTTTACTTCGAACATAAATATATATCACGGTGCTTTATTTTTTTAAATAATAAATTTCTTTATAAAGAAAAGGTTCTTGGAATCCTGCTGGCTTTGATACAAAACAAAATGAAGGAGCGTAAAACAAAAATTTATAAAAAAAAATCCAAGAATGCATATTATATAACTTTAAGAATTGAAAGCATAGTGCAACCCATCACATTGTATAGTAATTTTCACTTATTTTCTGAAATTATTTCAGTATATTTAAGTAGAAAGTAAGTGACAGTGACTTACAGACCCTATAAAGGGATATAAAACAAATCTAAAGCAAAGCTCACTGCTGAAAACAGGCCCCACAGTCCAAACCAGAAGGAAATGCTGTTCTCCGTTTTTGGACAATCTATATTTTATCAATTATAAGTAATTTGTAAAAAGAAAATGTTTAATAAACAAATGAAAATTTTAAGTATGTTCTCAGTCTTTGGACTACCCACGTGCTCTTGGAGGGAATGAAGTAGTGCCCACTCGTGTCAATCAAAGCGAATGTTCACATTGGTGATGTTTGCATCTGCCGAGTGTTTCCATTGGGCTGTGCTGGTGAATCAAATGAAGGTTGCTGGAGGCAGTGGCACATGCCTATAATCCTAGCATTTAGGGAGGCAGAGGCAAGCAGATCTCTGTGAGTTCGAGGCTAAGGCAAGTGCAGTCTACAAAGTGAGTCCAGGACATCCAAGGCTGTTACACAGAGAAACCCCTGTGTCAAGGGGGAAAAATAATTTCAAGAATGTAAAGTGAAGTGATTATTTTTTTTCTCATAAACAGTTTTCTGGCCCCATTTCTGTATAAATTTTTATAAGTCATGTTACATACCACAGAGGTGGAAAATAATACTAAACTTCATTGTAGCTACATGAACACACTATTACAAAACAGAATTTACTGTCTGTGTATAGCAAGATATTTGTCAACGCTGAAATATATAAGATCATTCGGTGTATGACAAAGCAATTTTAATTCTATATAAAAAACGTCAAGCATCGCTATAAACTGTGGAAGTTTAACAGAAAAGATGTGTAGAGGTTTTGGGTTGTTGAGCGATTCAGGGCATTCTGGATGCTGAGACAGAGGATGTGGGTGAAGAACGCAGGCAAGCAGTGACCCTGGTACAGCAACCACTCAAGGTGACGTTTTTTTGCCTGTTTTTCCCTGTTGCCTTCATTTTGTGTCTAGGTATGCTCTAACCGTTTTAGGGTTTTAGTTGCGGAATTTCCCACCTCGGCATGGCGTTCCCTTTCTGATCTGGCAATGAGATGAGAGGGTTTCTTGGGAAATTCTCTGAATGAAATCTTGAGTGAGTGATATTAATTATTAATCATTCCAGTTCATTAGTAGTCACCTGCGTCTCCCCTGGCTTATTACAGGCTTACAATAGAGTCAAAATTGCAAAGGTAAAATGTAGACCAGTTTGTCTCTCAGTTGAGTCTCAGGTGTATTTTAAAAGAAGGCGATTTGAAACTGAAAACTTCACTTTTCATGATACCCTGTGCCATCATAGTTCAGGCTTCTCCTTCTTGCTGTTCAATTTACTAACTCTGGCGCAGAGCGGAGGAGTAAGAATTTCCTGCTGCCCTTAAGGGCATGGAAGAAGCAGTTGCTTCTGTGTGGGTCATGGCTATTCAACTGGTCCATCAAAAGCTTGGTCTAAAATATTTCTTACACAAGGTGCTTTTCACCTCAATTAGTCAAGTAAACCTTGAGGTAAGGAAGAGTAAAAGTCGGCTTGCTTTCCTGCCTTCTTTCCGTGTATTCTTATTCGGATGCTTGCTTCTGTCTTAGTAGTATGCGTGTCTGCGTCTTCTTCCTACCTCCTCCTCTCATCATATTCTTATTCTCCGCTTCTTCTCCCTCAGCTTGCCTCCTCCTTCGCCTTTTTTCTTCTTCATCCTTTCTTTCTTTACCTATTTATGATGTTAAGAGAAAATATCATACCTTCTAGCCATTAGTGTTCAACATAGGCAACCAGCATACCCTAACCTTGACTGCTCTAATAATGTATTCCTGAATCTCAATACACCAGGTAATCTGTCACCCCTCAGTATTATTTTCCCCTAATGTCATCTTCATCTAATTTTCAGAAATTGTGACTAGGCTACATTGCATGTAAGAGTGGGGCTAAGATAAAAGGTAAACAGGTTAACCAGTCAGCAGGCCCTGAGAAGCTTTCTGATAATGTCCCCCAAAGCCCAGTGTTCACTAGGAGTTCCTAAAATGAAAAGAGGAGAAGTGGCATTTAGAGGCAGAGGTGTAACCATGGACAAAGGTGGACAACATCGAGGAAAGAAATGCATTTTTAGTTTTATGACAGTGTAACCCATATCTGTTAGCACTGTAACATGATGAATTATTGTCAGGACACGTGTTCTATGGTTAGTGATAGTTACAGGGAAAATATAACTCATCCCTTAGAATGTTAACAGCATTGGTGGAAAAACTCATGTGTCTTGTCTGTCAAAGCTGTCTTCTTAGAAAATTACAGAAGGCCCAAATAGTTTCTGTCCATAGCACCCGTGAGCATTAATGAAAACAGGGCCACTGGGGCATCTTCTGGTTTCTGGTCTCTGCCATTCATCTATTATGACTACATACTGTCCTTCATCCTAACAAAAGATTTTAGGTTAGAGGCACCAACCACACACTATTTCTCTGTGAACATAACACATGTTGAAAGCAATTAAAAATGAGTGAACATCCTTTGTTTTGAGTCATAAAGTTCTGACAGGAATTCAATTAAAGGTAAACTTTACCATATAGCAATATGTGTTTCTCATCGTGATAAATTGAAGGACATTAAAACATAAAACTATACCCTATGCCTTATATTTACACTAATATGTACCTTAAATCATAGCTTTTTTTTTTTTACACTTTTTAAATTATTTCATTCATTTTACATCTCAGTAGTTTATCCCATTCCTTGTATTCTCCCATTTCTCCCTCCCTCCTGCTTCCCTTCCTACTCCCCTCCCCTATGACTGTGGCAGAGGGGACCTCCTCCCCCTGTATATGTGCATAGGGTATCAAGTCTCTTCTTGGTAGCCTGCTATCCTTCCTCTGAGTGCCACCAGGCCTCCTCATCCAGGGGACATGGTCAAATATGGTGCACCAGAGTTCATGTGAAGTTCAGACCCCACTCTCCACTCAACTATGAAGAATGTCCTGTCCATTGGCTAGATCTGGGTAGGGGGTTCGAAGTTTACTGCATATATTATCCTTGGCTGGTGCCATAGTTTGAGTAGGACCCCTGGGCCCAGATCCGCCCATCATGATGTTCTTCTTGTAGGTTTCTAGAATCCTCTGGATCCTTCTATTTTCCCATTCTCCCAGCACACAACAGGGACATATGCTCTACCATGTTCATAGCGACCTCTTTCATAATTGCCAGAACGTGGAAACAGTGTGTCCTTCAGTAGAAGAATGGATAAAGAAACTGTGGTACATTTACACTATGGATTGAACTAGAAATGATCATAATGAGTGAGTTAACCCAGAAGCAGAAAGAGTCAAATGGAGTATACTCACTTATATCTGGACACTAGCCCAAGGGGCATGTCCCATGAAAGTCTTTGCTTATCCAGAAAGTGGGACAGAGGGAGGACATCCTGTTAAATAATAGCTTTCATACCAGTTTTGCCCCACAAGTCATGAGAATGGCATGGAATAACATATTTGTAATGTGAGATAATGTTATACCTTTTAAAAATAAACAAAATTGCAATATATGTTTTAGACACAAACAAGTTTATTGTTACTTTAAAGCAAGGATAGGATAGTGATAAAATCTAGAAGAGAGTTAAATGTGGACACAAAAAGTTGATAAATTTACAGGCTGGAATCTCTGCTCTGTAAATTTTATGTTTAAGCCATGTGAAATCTGCCTTACTGGACCACATACGACAGAGACTCACCTTTCAAAATATTCTCACTTCAGAGCCTGTTATCTGAGACAGTGACCCTAGCTCTTAAATAGCATCACAGGGAGCTGTGTTGGTATGGATGGCAGTTTTATTTTTGTCAGCAAGCTTAAACACGTGATTTTTTTTATTTTTTGTTTTTTCTGTTTCACCAAGTTTCAAGTGTTTGTTTTAGAACATGACAGCAGAAGCAGCTGGGAGAGAACACTTGTGCCCAAAAATAGTTAGAACACACCCCTTAAGTTCCAATGTTAGAACCAGATATATAAATTCCCTTCCCTGGTACTTTTGACTGTTCTGTTCACTTTTGTCTTCCTCGGTTTCTTATGAAACAATTATAATTCCCAACTCTTATAGGCAGAACACAGCCACCTGTTACATGGGCAGAGGTATTCATTCTGTAGTTTTCCATGAAATGTATAACAATTGCAGATATGTATTTTGAGGTGAGACACGTGAAGTCTAATAGTTGATAAGGTCATTAAGGATTCAAAAGCATTAAGCAATATTGATTTCTGCAACTACGACAAGTTGCTAGTTTTTCCTATTCACTGTGTTATCAGATCATACAGATAGCATTTCTAAGTATGGATATCAGCACCAGTGTTTCACAATGTCAAAGATCAAGTTCCCATACTTGTTTTGAAGTATAGTGTTGATTTTGTCCAGATGTCAAGGGAGGGTCTTTCTGATACCATGCTTGAGAGTTACACTGAGTCCTTGGGTTGTAGACAAAAAGGAGCTAGGGGGGTGGAACTAAAATGCTGAACATTAAGAAAACAAATAGCCCAATTTAAAAAAATAGGGTACAGAACTAAGCAGTTAGCAGTGGCTGAGGAACACACAAAGAAATGTTTAACATCCTTGGTCATCAAGGAAATGCAAATCAAAACCACTTTGAGGTTTCATATTACCCAGGTCAGAATGGCCAGGATCAGTAAAACAAATGACAGCTCATGCTGCCAAGGATGAAGAATAAGTGGAACACTCATCCGTTGCTGGTGGGAGCACAAACTTGTACAGCCACTACAGAAATCAGTGTAGCAGTTCCTCAGGACGCTGGGAATTAATCTACCTAAATATTCAGCGATACTGTTTTGGAGCATATACCCAAAGGACTCTACATCTATCTACAGAGACACTTGCTCATCCGTGGTCATTGCTGCTCTATTCATAGTAGCCAGAAAATGGAAACAGACTAGATACCCATCATCAGCAGATGAACAGATGGATGGATAAAGAAAGTGTGATGAATTTACACAACAAATTATTCTGCTGTTAAAAAGGAATGAATGAAATTTGCCCATAAAGTAGAAACAGTCATCCTGAGTGAGTTGACCCAGATCCACCCCCCGCAAAAAAAGACCCAACCCAGATAGTATGTTTGCTCTTACTTGTGGATGAAAGATTTTTATTCTTCAATGTATGTACAACAATCCAAATAACCACAGAGATTAGGTACCTATTAGGGGACTAGGATAGAGAAGAGAAAGGGGAATAGAATATAGTGTTATAGGAGATAAAGAAGAAAGAAGAATGGGAGGATTAAATAGGCAGGAGAATGGGAGTGAAGGGTAAAAGAGGGAATACAGAGAGGGACAACTAACACTGATGGACATTATGAAAACCTACTACTGTAGAAGCTTCCTAAAATATATACATAGATGAAAGCGATCTAAATAAAGCCACCAAATATTAGGAGAGACAACATCCCAACAAAACATCTTATGCCACCAAGTAAAACCTACAGTGTCAGTATTGGATTGCATTTTGTTGAGTCATGGACCAAAGAGAGCCCTATGGAAGACCTCAAGCATCACAGGCTGTTGACAGGGCTATTGTTTCTGTCCCTGAACTGATGACAAGGCCTTATTTCTGAAGACACACTTACTTGCATCTTCAAGCACAGAGAAGTTGTTGCTGGTACCTAGTTAGTTATACCCCTGCTCTATAGTGTTTATGGTACTGAAAGATACTCTGCTCACTATCAGAGGAGGAAGGGACTCATCAGTAGCTCCTAGCTACAGACTGTGTGACACACAGCAGTGACCCTTTGCAAGATATACTAGCGCAATCAGGGCACACATGTCTTGCAAATAACCATCCATGTTCTTATGTCACTAAAGGGAACTTGTACTTGACACTGATAAAGTGGCTGACAACCTAATGCTAGATAGGCCATGGACCTAGGGGAAACATGCTACTAGTCTTCTACTAAAGGAACAAGGCAATAAAATGACTCCCAGTGACATAATGCTATAGCCATAGATCACAGATTCTCACCCATCACCAGAGAAGCTTCTCCTTGCATCAGGCAGGAAATAACACAACTGGGTCACTATGCAGAGTGTCAAAGACTTTGGAGCACTGGATCCTAAGTCGGATGTCTTCATCAAGCCCTTCCTCTCACAGGTCAGGGCTCAGTGAGGAAGGGGAGATGGAAAGATTGTAAGAACAATGGGTGTGGATGATTCCATGGACACAGCGTCTTCCAGACATAACAGGCTATAACACTAACTCGGGATTGTGGCAGCATGCACAGTTTCAAGCCAGACAGGGTTCTAATGCATAGAGGGAACATGTACCAGGGCTCCTAGCTCTAACAAAGAAGTTACCTGAAATTGAAAAGGAAAAAAAAAAATCAGTTTGTTAAAAATGGTGTATTAGGTTTATTCCTTAGATATCCATCTCTCATTAGGTATGTTCACCTGTAAAAGCATCTTTTAATTCGCCTGAAGTAACCGTTGTCTCTGAGTCTTACTGACTGTCTGCTAACCTAGGCCTCATCCTGGAAGCTTCTAGCCTCCGTCCAACCTAATCTAGGCCTAGAGTGGTTTTTGCCTCAAAGACTTACTGCTGAATATGTTCGCCCTTTTTTTTTTTTAGCTCTTTCTGAACTCTGGCTGACTGGTTCAGCTCAGCTGTCTTAACTCAGCTGTTAAGCTCAAACTCCTCTCCAAGCTCACTGATCCAATCTGGCTTCTCTCAGTTTCTCACTGAATTGCTGTGGTTGGCCTCAAACTAACTGTAGCAATCTATTCTAACCTTCTGGCTCATTCTCCTTCTGTCTTAACCTGTGTCTAGCACGTTCTTTCTTCAACCTTTCTGTGTATAACTCTCCCAGTAAAACTGCCTCTGAGTTCCACGAATCAAACTGCCACAAATTCAACTCCACTGCACTGCCTCTCAACTCATTCACTCAACCAACCTGCCTGACAGAACCGACTAGAACTCAGAGATCTGCATGCCTCTGCCTCCTGAATGCTGGGATTAAGGGCATGTCTGTATTCTGGCCAGATCACACATGGACCTAGAAGGTCTTTGGATGTGATCTCTTGCCAGAGCAGCCATGTTCTGAATTAAAATTCCTGTACGTCAACTACACATCTGGGCATGCCTTATGCCTGGAAGTAGGTGACCAACAGAAAAATTCAATGCTATTTTCTTGAACTTTACATTTTTAGATCGTCCCCACCCCCAAATTGATCCTCTGCTTAATTATTTGGGTTTCTGTTTCTTGTGGGTGTTTTGCTTATTTGCTTTTTTGTTTGTTTGTTTGTTTGTTTTTGCCTTTTGAAAAATAAGGAGAAAAAGAACATAAAGTTAGATGGCTAAGAAGGAGGGGAGAATCTGGGAAGGATTTAGGGAGAGAAATGTAATACAAATATATTGTATAAAAAACACTTCAGTAAACCAACAGTATTTTTTAAAAAAATCAATAACTACTTTTTTCTCTGAAAAAAAAACATTTGCTATTTTCAACCAGTCAGTCTTTCCTCTATTTTTTTTCTTCTTTGTCAAGGCCTCTTGCCAAATGTCCCTTTTCATTCTTTTCCTGAAGAAAATTGCTGCTTCCCTTCTCCTAATCCTTGGCATTTTAGCATTCATTAAGTTTTTCGTGTCTCTGTCAATCACTGGCGGCTCTCACATGCTGAAGGTGAGTCTATATGAGAAGACAGGGAATTGAGAGAGAAAGCGGTCTTCTGGAAGCGAATCTGGGCACAGGGTGCACCTCATAATAAAATCCATGTTTGTAGATTTTAAACGCGAAAACGGACAGTGCCTGGTCATGAGCTTTCGGCGTATTAGACATTGTCTATTTTCTGATAAAATAGAGTTTTACTCATTTAATGTGCTTAAGGACATTAGAGAAGTCAGAGAAATGAACTTCATTTTGTGACAATCTAGCAAATGTGCGTATTTCATATGTGATCATAATTTAAAACTTTTTTCAACTTACTTTTAATTGGCAATTAATTATACATTTATAGGGTCACAATGAGTAAAGTTTCCTTGCAAAAATAATCTTTGAAGGTGTACAGAGATCATCCTATTTAATAAGCCAGATTATTTCATACACATTGGGGGTATATTTTACTAATAATAGTAATTATTCCTTCGGGCTCACAGTTTGCCAGGTCAATCCTAATTAGATGTTAATTTCCTCTAAATGAAAAGAATCCTAACATTAAAGAATTTTAGGTACATGTTGCTTTTGTTAGTTGAACAATTAAAACCAATGTAGCTTTTACAAGTGAATCAGATTTATGTTCATGCTGTAGTTAAAATGGGATGTAAAGGTATAATTTTAAATGAAAAATAATTTTCTCTACCTGCACTGTGTACCTTGAGGAACAGATAACACTTAAGCCTATTGTTTGAATGTGTTTACATAGAAAGAATATAGTTTCCCCTCAGATTAATATTAAGATATTGGATCATTTGTTGTTATTTGTTCAAGTAATTAAGTTGTACACCATTTTTCATGTTTGATGAAAACCTGATAGCATGTTTTATGTACAGGTTGCAAAGGCAGGGGCATAGTGTCTTGCATGAACACATAGAAAAGATGCAGATGAGAAAAACACATAATTGACTGCTTCTTATTATGCCTGCTATGTTTAATTACATGCTAGCCAGAGCAATTTCTGTCTGGAACTTTCCTTATTATTTCTCATAGACTGTGTTGTTCGGTTTCAGAGAGATGGTATTAGAGTTCATTGTGCCGGCCCAGGCTTTCTGTGAAAGTGGGCAAGAACATTCAGTGATCCCGACCTTTAACGGAGAACTGAAATCTGACTTTAGAAATCAGCCCATATAACTGGCATCCTCCTGAATCTCATTTGATTTAACTTTAAAACTAGGAACAGCAGAATCATGTTTATTGCCCCACTTCCCACTTAACTTGTGTCAGACTTTTTCCAGTATGAGGGGGGGTAAACAATAAGATGCTCCTTTTATAAGCTTCGCATAGCAAAATTTTTATTACGCTACAGCAAAACTCCATGTGATTTTCCTTATGGCTACCCAAATCTCTCTGCGTGTCCGTACACAAAACAGGCTCTCCAGCAGGCCTTCAGCAAGAGCTTTCTGTAAAAGCAGAATGGTGTGTATTTTAGGCAGAGTACAAGATGTGCAGGATAGACTGGGTCTCAGATACTGGACTTTGCCATCTTAGCATGTACAAGAAGAACGAGAAAACAGCTTTCCTGGAAGGTGGATATTTTCTAAGTCACCCACTATTGAGTAAGATAGCTCTCCATCCCCAAGAACCTATTGACTTTTCATAGTCCCCTCAGTGAAACATGAGCAGTGGTAACAGGCCTACCCTTGTGAAGGTGTGTATAGGTAACCACAGCCACAATGAATTCAATGTAGGTACAATGGCCATGCTCTGCCCAGAAGACACTGTTAGCATTCTCTCCCTCCCCCAACCATTATCTGTTATATGACTTCCGGTCCCTCATTCATAATATTCCCTCAGCCTCAGAGGGAATGAGAGAGATGGGTGTTTTAGGCCTGAGCATTCCATAATAATTATTTTATTTATGCATTTGGACCATGAAGGAGTCTCTACAATGACTAACATCCATAGCATACAGGAGCTTCTCTGATGAAGCAGTGAGCAGTGCTGATCTGTTTGTATAGCATTAAAGACAGTACGACATGGTGTCCATTTAGCACAGCAGTAGTAGGTGACATTTCTAAACTCCACAGTGACAAATGGCAAAAAGGTAAACTCTGCTGTTTTAGGTGCAACAGCAAGAAAGAGAGCAAAGGGACATTCGAGTTTGAATAGTGTGTAATTTTCACCTATCGAACATGTTAGTCAGCCTTTAACTATTTTCACACTGAAAATGTGAAAATGTGAAAAACACTGATTTCTTGACAGCTGTACAAAATCAAGCCATGGACTGGTATTGCTTCATGGACCACAGTTTACCAAGTTTGCCTTAAAGGCATGGTCAGTGAAAGATCCTGAGGAAAAGGGATAGTTTTTTTAAACAGTTAGCACCATTAATCAGACACTTTAAAAACCATACTGAATATTTCATTTGAATGCATTTTTTAGTGGGAACACACTTGAATATTTTCCAGGAATATTCTTTTAGCTATAGCTCTTGCTTGTAAACCTACTATCACTGTCCTTCTGTGTCCCGGTATGTTTTATTTATACTCCAATTATTAGAAAATAAAATATGATATATATTTTTAAATAACAAACATTTCAGACTTATAACTTAATAGAAAGGTAGAAACAGATGACACATGGCAACACATCGTCTCACCTAGCCTGTATGTGCTCATCTGCTCATGTACACAATACAAAGGCTTCCTATGAGAACACATGCAGCTATTTATGCTACAGAGATGAGTAATGGAATGATAATAGTCACAATCCTCTTGGGTCAACTTTGAGTTCTTCCTCTGGGCTGTTTATAATAACCAGGCTCATACATTTTATTTTATTTTTGTTTGGTTGTTCATTTTGGGTTGTTTTTGTTGTTGCTTTGTTTTTTCTTGTTTTGTTTTCTTTGTTTTTGTTTTTTTGTTTTTGTTTTGTTTTGTTTTTGGAGACAAGATTTCTCTGTGTAGTCTTGGCTGTCCTGGAACTCGCTTTGTAGACCAGGCTGGCCTTGAACTCATAGAGATCCACCTGCCTCTGCCTCCCTGAGTGCTGAGATCAAAGGGGTGCGCCACCACATGCCACTTTCACGCATTTCCTTGTCACGAATCTTGTGGATGGCAAAGCTTTGTAGTCATCTGTCATTATCCAGAATTAGTTTACCTAGAATGTTTCCCTGGCTCTACCACTCAGCATACTCCTCAGCAAGGAACTAATCAGCTATAAATATCTGTGCAGAAGAAATGTGTGAAGGAGAAGGAGGCATGAAAGTGATATAGCTTGTGGGTGCAGCAAATACCAGGTTAGGAAGGCCGCGTGTGCTCACGGCTCTAGCAGATGCTCCTGCTGGTATTTTGATAGACAAGCTTCAGCTTCGAATACTCACGCCCTTAGTACACTTCATTTGACTATGCAGTGAAAAGTGAATTAAAATTTGTGCCCATCCTCTGGCCTTGTACTTAAATAGGGAAAGTTTAGAACATATTATATTGAGGCAGAGCAGGATTATCATGCCTCCTGATAACTTTACATTGTACAGTTTTGCCAAAAACCTACTTCTGAGACTTGTGCGGATGCCTGACTCCTCCTGTTTGCTCCCTCCTTCCCTTTGCCTGAAGGCATTACTGGTCATGCCTGGGGATAATGCACACGCTGTTGCTTCTTGGTCCTCCCGGTTTCCCCTCCTTCCTTTTCTTAGCTGAGGTCCACGTTCTCAGGAAACAAGCTTAGCTCTCTGGAGCGTCCAGTTACACAGTGCTTCTCCTGATTTATAATAAAAAATATATATTCTCTTTCTTTTCATATTTATATGATTCATTTCTGAAGGAGATTATTTTTACACAGACTTTTACTATTATTCACAGTCAAATTTCTGGAGAGATTGGGCCACTTAAAAGTTCTTAAATATATTTTCCTGAAGATTAAAAACAAACTTGATGTCTATTCATGGGTGACATTTACAATATCAATGTCATATAGTGATGTTACTTTTAAAATATATACTATTTTATGTGAAACTGGACAATCCGTTGGACTAGAAATGCCCTTTTATAACTGCTGTGCTTACTTCAAGTCCTTTCTAAAGGATCCTGTGTGGACCTTGGTTCCTCGCCGGAGTCCATGTTGAGATGTGATTTGATTAGGAATCACCTCATTAATGAGCTCATGCAGGGATGGTTCACACTGAATCTTTATTAGGAGGTAGGGCTTGATGGGAAGAGGAGTCATTCAGAGTGTGTCTCTGAAGAGCATAGTGTGTCCTGGGTTAAGCTGCTTCCGGGAAGCTACCTCAAAACAATCCCTTTCTCCTAGACATTGTTTCCCTCCCACCCATCCACCCACCCCTCTCTCTCCCTCCCTCCCTCTCTCTCTCTCTCTCTCTCTCTCTCTCTCTCACACACACACACACACACACACACACACACAGAGAGAGAGAGAGAGAGAGAGAGAGAGAGAGAGAGAGAGAGAGAGAGAGAGAGAGAGAGAGAGAGAGAGAGAGAGAGAGAGACTGAAACAACAAAGAAGTAGCATGCTGTTAATTTTTCAGTTTTATTGGTAAAATGTACATCTAAGACAAAATAGAAATGAGATTGAAAGGACACAGCCGTAAATTACTGCCTTATGCACCTAAGCACATATTGATAATACATAAACTTGAAGCGAATAGACAGGTCACAAGCTCTGTTCCCTGCCGTCTCCACAGACACAGTGGCCTCAGAATCTCTGCATCTTCATGCCTGTGTGTGTTGTGATGTAAATCTTAATATATACTTTGCACTTAAATTTATTAGAGACATTTATCTCAAAATTCAAATTTCTCCACTCTGTGAAATACTGAACTCTCTAGCATTGTAATGGTGTCTTAGAGAACTCACTTCTTCCCCAAGCATACCAGATAATTGTCATTCTGGAAGCCTTCAAAGTCCTCATTTAAAAAAAAAATATGAAAGAAGGCTGGAGACGTCATAGCTCAGCTGGTAGAGTGCATGCAGAAAGCACACAGGTCTGCCTACCTCAGACCCCAGCACCACAACACACCTGATAATAGAAGCAAGAACATCTGAAGGTCAAAGTCACTCTCAGCTGCACACCTCCTATGCGACTGCCCAGGCCACGTGCAGACCTCTCTGAAGAAAATAAAAATAATTAAAGGCAACTTTTTAAAGCTCAAACTATCCAAGAAAAGCACTTCTATGACTTCATGTGGATTAAAGTTTCCTTGTCTTAAGAATGATTGCGTCATTTCCCATGAGTCAGGGAAGGCGGCACTAATGTTCTATACACAGAGTCAGTCTTTCCATAGCCCTACTATGCTCTCCCCATAGCTCCCTTTTCCTTACAGTTCCTTTAGTTCTGTAACTCACGCCAGAAACTGGATGTGGTTTCCATGTCAACATAGCACTTCTATATTAAATTTTTTCTTCTAAAATTATTTACCTGCTTTTATTTTTTTTATTGACTCAGTCACCAATGGCTCTGCATATAAAACAGGCACTTATGTCTTTTATTAAAAATATGAGCTACTTTGATAATGGGCACCTGGCAACCATTTCTGAGTAAGGTCGGCCTGCTTTGATCGTAATCAGATATCCTTCATTCCTCAATAGATCTACCACTTATCGTGTCCCACTGACCCTGAGACAATTGTCCATGGCCCATTCTCACTCAGAGTACTTTTTTTTATTTTTGAGGAGCCTAACTCTATTCATTCATCTCCATAAGTTCACTGATCAGAAGATTGGGCATAGAATGAATTTTTTCAAGATAAATGGAGAAAAAGTTTTTGTCAAGGGGCACCCTGGGTAGCTTTTTGTTGTCTTGACATAAACTAGAGTGATAGGAGAAGAAGATTATTAATTAGAATATTTCTTCATTAGATTCCCTATAGGCAAGCCTGTGAGGTGTGTTCTTGATACCTGGTTGACATGGGAGGACCCAGTCCTTGGGCAGGTAGTCCTGCCTGGTGGAAGAAAGCGGGCCGAGCAAACCAGTAAGCACCCCTCCACGGCCTCCTCTTCAGTTCTTGCTTTGACTTCCCTTCATGAAGGATGTAAAATAAAAACTGAAATACATCCTCCCCCACTCCAAGAAAATTGCTTTTGCTCATGGTGGTTATCGCAATGATAGAAAGCAAACTAAGACAAAGGGGGTAATTGCTCATAAATTTAATTTAAAAACATGAATTGCTTCACGAATCTTATCTCTAGGTGGGTTGGCCTTGTGATTCCTAGTGTTTCTCCCTTCTTCCTTTTTTCCCTTCTCTCTCTCTCTCTCTCTTTCCCTCTCTCTCTATCTCTATCTGTGTGTGTGTGTTTGTCTGTCTGTCCGTTTGTGTGTTTGTGTCTGTCTTTCTGTCTTTATAAAGATGTAGGTCATAGTCTGTTACCCTCTGTATACTAGGCACTAAAATAACTATAAAGTTCTTGTCTTAACACATCTGAATGGATGTACATTTCATTAATATTATATTAACATCATTTCCATTTGGGGATTTATCTCTCTACCATCTACACCTGTTAGGTTACCTTCATCATGTTTTTCTTTTGCCCCTTACCCAATTTCACAATCCCTTGCTCATTAAAAAGAGAGAGAGAGAGAGAGAGAGAGAGAGAGGAGAGAGGAGAGAGAGAGAGAGGAGGAGAGAGAGAGAGAGAGAGAAACAAGGGAAACATCTATTGGACACTGTTCATGGAGCATTATATATGGTTGAGACAAATTACATCACCTTCCTTTTGTGAGAATAAATATACTTAGTGGGTGGTATATTGAGTCCCTCCCTGGATCATAAATTTTATACTAAATGTTATGGAATTAGACATGGATCCATTTATGCAGAACAGGCCCCAAATTCAGTTACACAGTGATTGATTTCCCCCATAACAGTTGCACCTCCATGGGACTAATAGGTACATCTTGCCTGACTGGTTGGTACTAAAGAATTCATAGAGTTCACAGGTGTGTTAGACCTTTGATGCCTTTACCTCCACAGTGGCCAGCATTCTACCATTGGGTACCTACCATGAGAGCCACCCAACAAGAACAAATCATCCAGCCTAAGTCAAACTCAGTGTCCCTTGTATTCAAGCTACCAAGGTAGTGTCTACAGAAGTGGGTTCTTACTAAATAGAGCTTTGGCATTCACATAAAGAATGTAGTAGAATTGGCTTCCCTCAGCCTAGTGCAACAAAGCAAGTTACATTGCTGTAAGCCGTTAGGTAACCAGAATAGACTGCTTGAGTTACAACTGATATTTCCTGTATCCATATTTTCCATGTCCTTTAAATCTTTCCTTGTGAGAGTGATAAACTGCCTTTTTATGAACAAAGTGTGCTTTAGGGATACAACCTATCTATATTGTCTTAAAACAACACACACTCTACTGTTCCTAAAGCTAAATCAGCATTTTGCCCAACCTTCTGTTTTAGTTTCTCCAATATTGAGATTTCCTTATATTAAATATAAAAGTATTCCATGTCTATCACATGTCCAAATTAGATGATTAAAATCTATATTTTTCCAACCATTTTTAGGAAGATTTGAAACCTCTGAGAAGCTTAAATATGATTATGTATACTTGATGTTTGATATTATTCATATTTTCCTGCCATTTTAGAAATTATAGGTATGAATGATAAACACATGCTTTATCTACACAAACCTCACTACATCTAATCATAATTACAGCCTTGCTATGAAGGTAAAATCTGAGGACAATGCACAGAACACATGTTAAATAGATAAATCTATTTTCATCACTGAGGGATTTAACAAATCTATATATTAAACCAGCCAAGCGTTAGGTGCCAGAAATGCAATAATCAGTGAGGTAAAGCTGCCTGCCCTTTATGATGAAATAAGCCTAGGGGGCCATTTGTTATTGTTATTGTATTCATCATTCCTACTACTATCTTAAAATTAATTTCCCAAAAGCACATCAAAATGGGCGTTGTTAAAACAAGAGCAAAACTAAAACAACCAACTGATTAAGAGAGGAAAAATTCTTGGAACTTCCAACCTGTTTGTAAACAAGTTCTCTATGGTACGAAACCAAGGCCTTCCTGCGCCATTCTGCATCAGTGTGATGTTTATAATCCGCAAAGACCTGTGTTGTTCAACCCTGGAGAGGCATTAGAACACAAGTCAAATACAAAATGAAATAATGCAGGAATGAAGATGTGTCTATTGCCACCTTATGCCTGCACTTCCCAGCCGCTGCCTGCAGAGCTGTGGTCCAGACACTCTGTCCTGTTGCTGCATTATCTAGTTTCAGGTCCAGAAGCTGATCTTAAGCATTCATATCTTCAGAAGCCTTCTTTAGGGATTCACAGCCTGCTTGGCTGTCATTCTCCTCTCCTCCGTATCAATATTATCACAGAAAAATTCAGCAATGACAGGCAGGTCAGAAGCCGAACAACTCAAAGGTGGAAGAAATCAGGCCAGGTAATTAATAGAAAGTTAGATCATGTTCTTGGCTCAAGGGACTCAAAACATAATGGTAGGCTTAGTAAAACGTGCCCGTGAACTTCAGTCACAACACAAACCAGGCCTGAATCTGCCACTGACATAGACTGGATATGAAACCTTGGCAACTTAGTAAAAATCAAGATTTTTTTTTCCTGTTGTAAAATAGCTCTAAAAATTCAATGGGTTTATGTGGAAGAGAGGAAGTGAGGTAACGTGATGAAACATTTTAATGGCACCAGTTGGTTGTCCAATATAAAGTAGCCGGTCCTCAAAACGTGCACATACAAGTATCAGTAGACAGACATATGAGGCCATATTATATATTTAGGAGCACAGACCCACATGCGTGGACATACACACCACACCACCACCATCACCATTACCACTACTGACACGCCCTTCCCCCCGACCACCACCACCACCAAATTATAAAGAAGGCCATGAATTTGAAAAAGAGCATGGGAAGTCTTTGATGGAGGAAAGAGATGGGAGAAATGATGTAATTATGTTATAATCACACACAAAAAAAAGTTAAAATATGTCTTTCGAAATGAAAAACATATAAAGGGTGCCCCTGGCCAAATGCTAGCCTTGTGAAGACAGCTCTAAAGGAGGACAAGAACTGAAGGCAGGTTCGAGTGTTGAAACCATTGGAAAGACACAAGTCAGAAGGCATAAAAGACATAAAAGCTGATAGTGTGTGTGCAGTGGACAAAGCCATTCACTCTGAAGACAAGGTTCTGCCTGTGCCGTGTTATCATCCTTAGAAGGGGGACAGGGAGTATTGGTGACTATAGACCTGCAGAGTTTAATGCCATAAAGCTACACTTCCATTGCCAATTTAGCAACAAAAAACCCACATTAACACCCTCAGAATATCACATATTTAAAGGAGGATACTTACATCTTCACTGTGTTTAAACTCCTCACAAGAAGCACTACACCTGCAATGTCTGCACTAAGCCAGGGTGTCATTGCCTTTGACTCTAAGGGAGTGAATAGACTTGTTTGGTTTCCATTGATTCTCAGTGTTCTTCCAAGTGTCTTCCTTATAAAAACGTTAAATTAATGTGGGCGGGGAAGTGGTTAAGAAATCGTCGCCTTATACCAACCACACATAACTATGTGATTTATCTAATAAATGCAAGCCCAGATGCGGTATATTTTGTGGATGCTAATGGCCTGAAATCCCTTTCAGCGGCAGCATTAATCAGTTAGGATGGGTTGTTTTATGGTCTTTAATGGCCTTTGTTGATAGATGGAAAGTTTGTTTACAGATTATTCTTCATTGGGCTGCCATACATTGCAAGCTATGATTCTTAGACGTGCTCTCAAAATACAAATTGTGCTGTGAGGAAATCTGGTCAGAGTTAAATTAAATTAGATTGCCGCATCTTTATGAAGCTTAGGTAATAGGCAGAATGCTGCCTTTTCCTGGGACAATACTGTAGATAGTCTCAAAGCACATTGGTTTCCCCAGGAAATATTCTCTGCTTGTGTGGAACTTTACAGCCTACTTGCTCCTGAGTAATTTATGTAGAATACATAATATTTGAAATTTATTTCATGATGGCTTGACTGCAAAATAATGAATATCTGCCTTCAGGTAAGACTTTACCAAATACATTCACTTTAAAAACAAATGAACGAACGCAGAAGTGCCCATTGATATTTTCCAGATTGTCTTAAAGTTTAATATACTAAGCTCAGAGGTGAGAGTTTAATAATTGTCTCAGTCAATGTTTTGTTTTGCATAGACTAATTGTTTACTGTACATTTGGGGCGACATTATTCATGGGCTGTAATACATGGACATTGCTCATCTTGGGTCTAACATTTTGTTCACATTACGTCTTGTAGATTGAGCACAGAGCCTCATGGTTTGTCTGTGATTACATAGCCTCAGAGTACATTTACATTCTCAAGTAGTATTTACTTTTAAATATTCTGTATAAGGACTTACTAGGTTTTCTTCCCACTTCCTTCCCTCTTTCTCCCTTTCCATCCTCTTTCCTTTCTTCCTGTCCCTCTCCCCTCCTTATTTATTTATTTTTTTTGTACATAACTTATTATAGAAAGCAAGGACTGGTTTGATTGAACTGTTAAACCTGATACCGTAATGAAACATAACGCCACGTGAAAGTTGCATTTTAAAGTATTCGGTGCCTGCCATCCTGTAATGTACCACAGAAGCAGACACCATCTTGTTTGATGAGCTCCTCCTGTTTTGTATAAAGACCTTTAGAGAATAACCCTTCCAGGAGACCAGAGGTATGTCGGTCCCTCTCTTGTAGCTCTATCACTTTTATACTGTTGGTTGGCAAATTAGAATTCAATGTTAGTTTTTTTATTTAAAAGTATGTATTTGTACAATGTTTATGACAGACAAATGACAGAGTTCACAAGTCTTTCAATAGAGTCACATAGAGGACAGAAGCAGTGTGCTTATCAATGTGCAGCTCAACATGTGCCCTTGGTACATCCATTTCCGATCTTTTCAATAAACTCGGTTTTTTGTTCTGTTTGTTTTTAGTCTTTTTGATTTTTAGAAAACACTGTTTATTTGTTAAGATATTCCAGTGTTCATTCTACTAATACATTAAGGTAATACAAAGGTGGAAAAACTCTTTGCCCTTTGTCCATTACACATCCTTACTAAATCAGTGTTTTTATGTTAAGGTAATTTTAATGTCAAGGACCAGAGGTTATATTTTACTATTAACCTGAAGGAAGAATAATTTGTATTGTAGACATATTGGCAAAATGTGCAGAAAATAAATGTCTGCCAGTAATTGCAAGATCCCTACAGTAAGGGAGCACATGTCATGGACAACTGCCAATGTCTTCTCCTCAGACCACTTATTGCCTTCCTCAAGTTCTTTTCCCAATATTTAATGTTAGGGATGGGAAGTATAGAAAGGAAGCAAGAAATTGGCTCTAGGACCACCAGACAGAGAAAATTATTAAATGTGAATTAAATGCATGGTTAGTTAATTTTACATTCATGTAGCACATATAAATCCCTCTAAAGCACTGGGTTGCTCTGTGACTTCCAATATTTCTTTATTTAAAAATTACTTGCTAATAGAACTTGAACTTTTAAAATGTTTAATATTTCTTGAGAATATTATTGGAATTGTTTTCTTTTTATAGTTTTCATGAATATTAATGAGTTCAACAGCTAAAGACTCTTTCAATAGCCTTATTACATTTTTTTCTACTAGTTCAAATTGACACATATTTCTTTTTTTTAAATTTTATTTTATTTTATTAATTTATTCTTGTTACATCTCAATGGTTATCCCATCCCTTGTATCCTCCCATTCTTCCCTCCCTCCCATTTTCCCCTTATTCCCCTCCCCTATGAATGTTCCTGAGGGGGATTACCTCCCCCTGTATATGCTCATAGGGTATCAAGTCTCTTCTTGGTAACCTGCTGTCCTTCCTCTGAGTGCCACCAGCTCCCCCCTCCAGGGGACATGGTCAAATGTGAGGCACCAGAGTACGTGAGAAATTGACACATATTTCTAACTCACTGTCTTATTATAGGTATGTTCAATTATCTACTTTGGGCCTCCCGGTAACACTGGAAAGATCCAATAAAACTTTTTGAACGTTTAATTTGATGACTTCCTCTTGTATTTTGTGCAAAGGTTTTTAGAGACCACCTCAGGGGCCACAGCTATGTTGCCCCCCCCCCCTTTGTAGCTTTACCACTTTTATATTATTGGTTAAAGAATTATATTAAAGATCAGGTTTTTTTTTTTTTTTAATCAGCTATTTACTTGTATAATCTTCAACAACCAACGACAGAACTTTCAGCTACCGGTAGTTGCTTCATGAAAAGCAGACAAAGCACTTTAAAGTCACCCATGCATGCTTCTCTTCCCTTAGAAATTTTATTTCATATTTTCCTTCAGTTTTAACTTAGCACATAAACATCGCACATCTGTATGGGTGGGTACTCTACCATGTTACATCATGCATTGAAAGTGCGTGTCTCTACACATGCTCATGTGCCTTTTTCTGGGGGAGTTAGCCATCTGATTCATAATCTGTGTTCCCTTTCATATGGTTTATGAACCTGTCAGCCCTTATTTCTCTATTTGTCTCATTGTCAAAACTCCCACCCAGTCGCACACATATTTAAGCTTCCGGTGGCTATTCATCGTAAGGGTAGTCTGCATTTTCTTCACCCACATCCAAGATCTGTCTTCCTCTCCTTAGCCATTGCTTGCAATTGCATTCAGGGCAGAACTCAAAGCCTTGTGTAGCTTTCAGTCCCTTTCTTTCCCTTAGCGAAGGAAGTGCTTGCATGACCTTTAGGACTAGAGTCCTAGGAAGGAGACTTAGCCTAGTGTGGTTAGCATCCTAGAGGCCCATCATTTTCTTCTGTCTCTTAAATGAAAATTGTTCTTTGTCCTCTATGGAGGATTTCTGGCAATTTCTTTTCGTTACCTGAGATCTTCTATCTCCCTACCCTTGGGATTTATACCCCAAGAGAAGTCTTTACCACTTGGGGCAAAATTTATGACTACTGTATCTTACTACAGCAGGCAAGCTACAAGTTGGTAAGAATAAAGTTTCAAAAATGGATTTTTTTCCACATATGGCCCCCCTCTCCACTCGTTCTTTACTTCAATACTCAGCCCAACTTTCCAGAGTCTCCACAGGGAAATGAAATACAAACACTAGCAAAATGTTGCATGTTGAGAGGAGGATCAGGGTTCAAGACTAGCCTGCCTCTTACTCCACATAGCAAACTTGACATCAGCTATATACTACTACAGAGAATTGCCAGTTCCCTTGCACTCCTGCGTGTCCCAGCCATGCAGCAAGCCTGGAGCATCACACTGGGGAGAAGCCACTGCACACATAATGCGCTTGTTTCTCCACTTCTCCTGAGGACCTGGCTTCTTGTTCCTATCTCTGACAGCTGATGGACTATTACTTCTACCATACAGATCACAGACATGCTGTATTCTCAGCATGTAACACAAGACCTGTAACACAGGAGGCACCCACCAGAATGATTACATGAGTGAGGCTCACAGGCTTCACTCCCCGGACAACTCATAACTAAATCAAAGCATCCTCATGCTTACTTAATCCATGAAAATTCATTTTCAGCAAAATGTAGAGATTGGGTCTCTTTCTCTCCTTAGTCTTCCAATTGAGTGAAACAATAATAATATTGGTCTAAAGTCAATAAAAGGGAATCTAAAACTGCTCCTCTTTGCTTACAGCAGTTTCGCTGTGGGTTAGTCAATGAGAGACATTTACTTCTTTTAGGGACTTTTAATGATACATAGACTGACCAGAAGTTTTGTCTAACAATTTGAAAGTATTAGGGTTCTTAAGACTCTGAGCATTTATCCACTTCGTAATTCATAGCACAGCTACTTTGGAGTACCAGTACAAAGAGCTGGAAATTCTCACAAGATAATGTCTCCATTAAGGAAGTTCAGCTTGTATCTGTCGAGAGCGCTGGCTAGCTCAGTCAGACTAACCCTTTAAAGCAGCTAACTTCTCTGGTCCTTTAAAGCTTTTTCAGAAACAGAGAGCCCGTGAATCTAGACTCCTGAAACCATTTTGAATCAGGCTGTATACTGCAGTGTAATTGTTCATTGTCAGATTCTCAGGAATATGCCCTGGCATGCTTTATATTTTATATGAAGGATATTTTCTTATTTAACCTTTATATAATGAAAAAAGCTTAGCATCTGCTTAATACATTCTCATAGCTACAATGTTTACCTTTTTTTTTTTCTCTTCACAGCCATATATTTTATATGACTAAAGTATTTTTCCTAAGAAATATTTGGCTACATCTCCTCTGGTTTTGTTCTGGGTTTGGTTTCTGAATTATTTTTATCTATTTAATTTACTTTTTAAAAAATTTTAACCACTTAAAAATTGAAATAGACTTACGACTTTTATCCTCTCATTCCTCCCTCCAGCCCCTCTCAACTACTTTCCCTCAAAACCCTACTTTGCCCTCTACTCTCAAATTGATGGCCTCCTTTTCTTTGATTATATTTATAACATGCATATATGTGTGTGTGCACGTGCATTCCTGTGAGTGTATATATATAGTACACATATATGTAACATGCTTAGTCAATTTTTATTCTCTCTATATGAATGGTTTCAAGGCTGACTACTCCACATTGGATGGCCACTAAGGGAGTTCATGTCTGGGAAAGGCTAATTTTTTCCCAGCAGTCATTAGTTGCCTATAGTTCTTTGAGTAGAGATGGGATCCTGTGAAATTCCCTCTCTCCACATTACCGTGTCCATTGATACTTCCACTGTTCAGGTCTTCTTTATGCAGTCATTTCTAGGAAAAACTGTTTCACAGAAGAGCTCCTGATATTCTGGCACTTATAATCTTTCCATCTTTATCTTCCACAATGTTCCCTGAGACAGAGAGGCAGGAGCTGGTGTGTAGATGTAGCCATTGAGGCTCCTTAGTGTCTGTTGATACATGCATGTAGTTCCCCGTGATGTTCTTGAACCGTCTGAGTAGGGATGCATCTTTGACAAGGGTTTAATGATAAGGTTGTTGCATTTATCTCTGAGTGTATGGATGCTATTTAGAATGAAGGAAGCAATCGTGCTGATCTAACAAAAATGGCATTTTCTAAGACCTATGACCTACCTAGCTCTGGAAGCTCTGGTTTCCAGTACCAGACATGATGTCCCTCCTAATAAGTGGGCTTTAAGCTCAATTAGACAGCTGTTTGTTACCACTGACATGTGGGTCTCACTCCTTTCACCTTTATGCATATCTGGCCATCAGGTAACTGTTGTGGTTCATAGAAGTTACAGGTAGGCAGGACTGTTTAATTGTTTCCCTCCCTTGGCATCTTGCATAATATTCTCTTAGTTTTAAAATCATTACATGAAAATAAAATAATCAATGTATGGGGTCCCCTCTGATGTTGCTTTCCTAACTCTCTCTGTGAACAAGCAGTTGTCACTGAGGTAGAAGCATTCCAAACCCTTTCTTCTCACTTCTGCATATGTATCCAGCTTATTGACAATATGAGCAGTCTCCATGCTTCACGGAGCGGAAAGTCCTCTTTCTGTCACACAATGGCCATGTATTGATTGTCTTTCCCCCCTTCCTCCTTGTTTCCCAGTCCGTGGCAACTACTCCCCATTCACCTGCTATGAGCACACCTTCGTTAAGTCCTGTGTATGAATGAGATCTCACTGTACTTGTCTTCATGTGCTTTAAGCTAATTTCACTCAATGTAATGATGTCCAATGCCGTCTTGTTGTCACAAATGGCATGGCTTCATTCTTACTTATGGTGCAGCCGTACGTCTGTGTATTTACTGACAGCTTGTTCCTACCTGTCTAAGCAAGAATGCCCAGCAGATCTGCTCTATTCACATAGCAAGCAAATGGTTATAGAACTTTTAGAGCTGTACTCTACAAAAACAATAGATAAGAAGAAATATAGAATAACGACAGAGGAAGACAAGCAGAGGCATAGTAAATAAGAATGAAGAGAAAGCACCCAAGCTAAAGAAGACAGTTATGAGCAAAAAGAAAGGTGTGAACCATCTCGCTGTGAACAGTGTATTAATAATGATGTAGACGTGGGCATGACTTTATTAACATTGTAAAATTGTTGGGATGTGCATCATCCATTTCACATTTATGGAAATACTCTTGGTAGTACTTACAATGTTTTAACAAAGTATATCTGCTTTAAAATTTTTGATGTAACAGCGAAGTAATTGATAAAATTTCAGGCCACATTTTGAAAGTTTGTCTTTTCCAGATCTGTATAATACAGCTTTCTAAATAAAGCAATGTATAAGGTACATATGTCTCCAAAGCCAATGTTTCCCATTTACTTTTCATTTAATTTTTTAAATTAAAGTGATGGAATTGATACACTTAGGCAATATATTTTTTGTTTACCATTTTAATTTCAAGCAAAAACTGGTGGCTAAATAGATCTGCCTGGGGACTTATTTTGCAGGTGCTGAATTAATAGCTCCAAGTGTCCACTTGGAAACACATGCATGCCGAGAGCAGAAAGCAAACAGCAGTTCCTTTCTTTCTAGATGTGTGATGAAAGCCATTGATTGGTGGGCTAGCACAGACTGCAGTTGTGTTGCATTTAAGAGCTGATGTTATGGTTGAGTCTGCATTGGGACTCTTGGAGGTCAAAGTATAAAATAATTTTCAAATGATGACCTCCTTCCTTTGTTCATAGGTCTTCATCTATCCATTGAATACTGAGCCTGCAGATTTTCTGTGAGATATATTGTGTTGTCCCCAAATAGAGATTATATAAATGTCTTTACTCGCTGAAGTAAAGTTGTATAGAGAATAATTTACCAAGTTTACTAAATAAACAGAAAGTCCTTGAATTCTTCAGTCAATTGGCATTATAGCATATGTAGCCAATGAATCAAAATTATTAATGGAATAGATCCAGCATTTCACATTAGAGCCTTTGGCTTATTGTCTGTAAAGGCAGTCAATGCCAATATATCAATTTGAAACTCATATGTTATAGTGAATCTGTTAACTACAGTAAATGACAAGTTATATATATTAATATTTGTTGAAAAGGCATGCAAGAGATTCTAAATCACAATAAGGTTCTATGCTTGAGGAGGAGTGGTTTTTTTTAATCTATATTATTTATTTGATTTGTTATAGAAATAGCAAAATAAAGGACAGTTTGTTTTCATGGGCATATGTATAATCTTTCTGCAACGTAAAGCATGATCATAGCATATATGTATTTACATTTTTATAGTTAGTAAAGTGCAATTCTGATCATAATCTTTCCAGCATGCACATCCCTCACTACATATTTGATGCCATTGCTAATTGCAAATGGGATGAATGAACTAATTAAGTGTAAGTCAGCAATATCTATGGAAGTTGGGTAGTGTTCTATGAAACTTAAAGAAGATAAAGTTGACTAACACAGTATTCTTATAATCCAAAAGGGAGAAAATTGAAATAACTGCATCTTTGAAAAGAAAATGTTTTTTGAAATAAAACTTAGCAAACAATACAGTGCAATTTGTGAAGAAGCAACAGTGATTAAAAAACATGAAAGTCATGACAGTTATTACTATTATAACACAACTTAATTTATTGTGCTTCATCAGTAGTATATATGTATGTATGAATATTGAATTATTAATCCCAGATCAGCCATATAAACTGCATCATGTACATAAGCTTTTTAATACCAACTGAACAAATGTTAAGTATGAGATAAGCAACTGCCATGAGTTGATAATATTAGCATTCTGATTTCAGATGCTACTTTGATAGAAAATAATAATAAAATGTACTTACACAGTAAGCTTTGGCCCTTTGAAGAATGTCAATTGTCTTTTAGGCTTTTATGTCTAAGATTAAATACTGTATCTTACAGGACCATGGAAATACATTTTTTCAGTGACACACAGTTTTCATAAATCATACTTACAGCCAGGTACTAAACTATATGTGTCTCAAAATACAGTTCTAGAGTTTGGCATCCTGTCCTGAGGGTGTGTCTACAGGGGGACGTGTTCTGCAGAACTACATGCTTAGACCCTCAATGGATACAAACAGACCTCACCTTATGCTTTGGAGAGATTTTTATTTTAGTTTCTGTTGTGTTTGTTTTGACTTAAAACATCAAGCTCCATGATCTACTAATATTAACCAATTGTTGACATAACGTCTGTAAAGACTTTATTCAGTAATTTATTCCTGTGAAAACTTAGGTATACTGTATAAGAATCATGTGATCTTTCAACTTTTTTCTTAGTAACTTATTAACTTTTATCATGTAAAAGATTTGGAAATCCCAAGGGAAAATTACAAAAAAAAAAAAAAAATCCATATTGCAACAGAGGTAATGGCTCCTCAAATGGTCATTGTCAAGATAAGTGATAATCTAAACTTAGTAATCATGCATTTCCCAACACGTTATTTATAGCAGGTGTCTATGGAGTAAATAGATCAGTCAAATAGTTAAATTACTTCTAGAGAAAACAACTTTAGTTTTCAATGATTGGTAAACTAGGGCCTATGGTTAAAGCTCATTGTTAGAGTGTTTGACTGACAAATGTGTAACTCAAAGTTCACTCACTAACTAACACATACAATGTACACAATATGTTTGACTGAAGTGCACAAAGTAATGAGCTCACTTTTCCTCCGGAGCCAAACATTAATGTGCATTGGTGTGCAGACATACACAGCAAGTTGTAAACAGGAACTTGGGAGTTGAAAGAAACAAATGCACTACCTATACTTTCCAATTTATCCATTATTAGGACTATCTTTTATTTTTCTGAGATACCAAAACAAAAACAAAAACAAATAAAAAAAAACCCAACCCTACACATCATCTTGTTTCTAAGTAGTTCAGAAAGACTATAAGACAGTTTAGTTTTTGTGTCTTACTGCTTTCTGAAGCATCTAAGAGAATTCCATACATTATATACAAGACATGCTGTGGGAATCTATATTTGGTGTTATCAAAAACACAAAGTTCATGAGCATGTGGTTAATCTCCAGTTTGTCTAGCTCTATAAACATTTTTCAATAGTTTATTGCTCAAAATCAGCATATACAAAAATAACTCATACAGATCAGAAATCCCTAAAATCTATGTTGTGATGGCCTGTGGGGTAAGGTTAGGGGACTTTATTATTCTTTTACTGTTTTTCTAGTAGATCAGCAATCTACAACTTGAGCAATACATATGCTTTAAACTGTAGACAATTATGGAGTCAGAATAGATGACTGACAACAGGGTTCCAAGAAAGGAAAACATGGCACATGCACACAATGATTTTTTTCATCCACAAAGAAATGAAAGAATAGCTTTTAATGGAGATTGGATGCAACAGCACGTTAATTTTTTTCATGTGTGGTCTCTGAATTTTTACAGATTATTTTAGTCAATATTGAGGCATATGTGTATGAATAAAAACTAATTATTCATGGGCATAAGTACACGTGATACACATGAGGGCAGAAGGAAGCCTGGAAAGGAGAGTTGGTTATAAAAGGAAGGGTTAGACAGTCAAAGAATATGGTATACTGGAAAGGCTTTGTCTGGGTGGCCCTCTATACCATGAATGATGAATATGTGCTAAATAAAAATACCAAGAAGAATATTCAGAAGAGCATTCCACTTTATACACGCTTCTGGATCAACTTGCCCTCTCCTCTGAAAACCAGGCAGAAACAGTCACACAGGGATAGGAACACATGTGCACTCCCTTAGCTTCTGGTGTTCTTTTCAGTGATGTTTCATATTGGTCAACATTCATTTTCATGAACTGAAATATCATGCGGCCGCATGACCTTGTAGAGTCTTTAATTTTTATAATAACAGTCACATATGTTTCAATAAAATAAATGTAAAAATCCAACTAGATAGATCTCTATACACATGATGACATTAGCTGAAAACGCGGATAAGCAGTTCCATCGTGATTCAGGACTTTTGTGCCACAAGGGACATCAGAGAGGGCACTTCTATTTCCAACAGAAAAGCTGGTTTTGAGCCAAGTACTTTCCAGACTCGTAATTATGTTGATGAGAATGCCCATGGGTCCGGGAGTACTTTATAGATTGTAGAAGCAGCCCTTTGAGGTTTAAAATGCTAGAAATCAATTTTACATAAACTTACAACTTTCTTGGCTTTGACTTTGGTGGCTAGACATTTGAAAAGCTTATACTTAAAGTGGAAGAGTTAGAATTTTCGTCATCACAGACACTCCTTTCTTCCCTAATTAGGATCACAGGTCAAGGCGTAGGAAATAAATCATAATTCACAAAAGATGAATGGAACTTAATGGAAAGTGATACTTTGTGACTACTAAACGTTTGATGCCAACAAAAATTACCACTTCCGCATTTCCAACTCATTTATATCATTCTAATTCATTAAATCAGGGGTTGAGCTTTTAAAAGTGATTTTAAAATATGGATTAAATAAGATTGTTCAGTAGCCTTCGAGAGCTGAGCAGGCACACAGCTCCACTATATCTTTTCATCTTTCCAGCCTGGAAAGTGGCAGTACCTGACAATTTGAAAAGACCCAATTAAAACTACTCTTTGGTTTCAAATTGTTTTGTATATTATTGTTATTTTTAAAAGAGGGGCCATTTTGAAAATCCCTCGTGGGAACTCAATACAAGCACATTCTAAAGTCTTTCACAGCAGTGTTCTCATACAAGACTCATGCCTCTGGAACAGTCTGCCTGCATTAGCCCACAGAAGTTTCCGTTAAGGCATTCACGTGTAAGAATAGTATAGAGAATATTTATCTCACTAATCGACGGTTTTATACTCATTTAAGTAATTGACAGTGTCAAAATTATAGGGATAAAACATCTTAGTTGTTTATCAAATATACTTGGCCCTCAGGCTTTGTGAGCATGGAAAGTTCCAGCAAAGGTATCCAGCTCTAGGCTAGGTTGCCAGAGCTTCTGGAAACACTTCAAGATTTATATTAATCAGCAATTAAAAGTATTCTGCAGACAATTTTGACGTTCACTAATAAAGAGTGAACGCCGTAACTCCTCCTAATGTTTTTTGTAAGTCAGCCAATGAAATGCATGTATCAGGACACCATTAAATCCTCATTTGTCACAATATAATTACAGCATATTGTTTATATGGACTTGAGCTCTGGGTAAAGAACACAAGGGTACCTGGAAGAGAAAGGAATGTACTTAGAGCCAGAAGTCAGTACATCCTATGGCCATGAGGAATAATGCGTGAAGGTGAGGATCTAGGGAACAGGCTTTCAGGAACTGGTCTTGTGTGGTCATGTTTTCTTTTCCTTTGCTCCTGTGGGGGATGACGCCTGAGATGTACAGTGAGAAGCCATGCAGGAATGGCAGACATTGCGCTTTATTGCTACCATTTGTAATTTCTTGGGTTTTGTGGTTGAAGCTATTAAATAAATGTGATCTATTGGCAAACATTTCTTTTCTTTTTTTTTTTTCTTTTTCTTGTCTTTAAATATCATACTGAGTTGTTCACATGAGAACTGTTGAGGTTGCAGCTCACCTTAGCTGGCCTCTGTGTTAATAGTCAAAGCACGGAGATCTGTGAACAAAGGAGCAAAACAGAAGCAAACTACATTGTGTTTGTTGTCTCGTATGATACAAGTCTTGCTTTCTGTTTCCAATTATACCTTAGCTTTTCATACTTCCTGACATTTTCATTTTTAATGTTGACAGTTTTAGTCATTGTGCAAAATTTCCAGCAGGAAAAGAGTTTAACGTCACTAGATCGCATACTCTCTGGAGCCAAGATTATCAGTGTAATTTTTGACAACTGATTGCACGCAGTATCCCGGGTGCACCTCACAGTGGAATGCAGTTTCCTTGTGTGCAATATTTTACATGCATCATACCTTGAGCCAAGAGAGTTTATCCTATGGTTTTGATCTGAGAGGATGAAGTTGGGAATGAGACTGGCTCTGGTCACTGAAAGAAATAAAATCGTTGAACATTTCTGATAAACACTCAGTGGTACCTTCTCATTTCAAGGGCCAATGATATTAGCCACAGAGAACCAATCAGTATCCATTCTTTTCTGGATCCAGCTGTGAAGCATTCTGGGATTAGTTGATTCATTGATCTTGGCAGAGAAGTATCACAAATAAAGAAAGAAAGAAAGAAGGCTTTATATGAGAGATCTTTTACTCACTCTTCTGTTTGACATTGTCCTATTGTTAATAGAAGATGAATTCTCCCAGAAATGTAAGACATAGTTGCTGAAGATCACCCCCAGAGAAGGGCAATGGATACTCCATCCTACTTCCTCTTTCGCTTCAAACAAGTTATCTTCAAGTGAGCAATTATCATTGTTTCGACAGTCCCACTTTTACAAAAGATGCCCTTGACAGAGATCCACTCAATGCGTTTACATCGCCCCCCAATATTCTACAATTCAGTTTTACAATTACTTCTATGAGTAGGCTAGTCCTCTAGTAAAAATTTTAATAGAATATTTCAAACCAGCAGCTGCTTAAAACAGATCATTATTGATACCCAGGTATCTTTGGGCACCAATGGAGATGCATTTTTAAATCAATGGGATATTGATAAGTTAAATGACCAAATAAGTGCTAGATGCGTATATTGAAATGAGCAGACGAAGAGTTGAAAATTGATGGGAAGAGTTTGGTTCTCCAGTTTAACTCTGGCAGAAATGCTTCATTGCCTTCAATGAGCATCGGCAGAGCTCTACTTAGCAGTTCCCAGCACAATCGATGCTGCATAGAATTAAGTGTGTCACTGATGCAGGCTCTGAATACTCTTAAATTCTCACTCAAGTGAGTCTCACGTGAAAGTGAGAACTTCAGAATTTAGCTCTGAGACTGTCACTCTTGTGGTTCTTGTTACTTCTTTGATATTTTCCTCAGTTTTCATTTCATAATTTATTTTGCTTTTATTCATGATATGTATATACTTTGTGTGTGTAAATGTGTGTGTGGTGTGTGTGCGCGCGCGTGTGCCAGTGGAACCAGAAGGTTGTGCGACATCCCCTGGAGCTGGAGTTACAGGTGGTTTTGAACCATCCAGTGTAGGTGCTGAGATTTGAATTCAGGTCTGCTGGGAGAGCAAGTGCTGTTAATCATTGGGTCATTTCTCCAACCCCAGACTTCCTTTTCTTTTTGATGCCTTAAGGATATATGGATAACAAATAGATGTACTGGCAGAGGAGAGTAATCACTGCATCTGCAATGCAGTTGAACACTGAGAGGAACATAGAATGAGTACAGTAAATATATAATTTTATATTCTGATGTAGATGTTAATTTTCATACATTTATTGTTAAATCACAAAACAAGCAGGGATATAATACAAATTCTTCATAACCCTTAGTTACATAATTATGACAGAATATCACATCCAGATGTTTCAGTTGTAAAACATTTCTTATTATTAAATTGGTCCATGTTGACGAATGAGTTATAATGAGATTTTATCTAGGTTATAGTATAGTACACAATGTCTTGACAAGAAAAAGCTAAGATAGTAAAACAGGTTATCTTGAGTCATTTTTATAAGAAAAAATAATTTACTAGTAAATTTTACCCTAACAACTATGTCCAAAATGTTGTCCTTTATGGTAAAGGGTGTGTATTTTAAATAATATAGTCTATATCTATTTATTATGTAGACAAAATCATCATAAACCAAAAGGCTCAAAAATCAGTCAGTTAAAATTTAAAAGCAAGATAGGCAACAAAGAACATTGTTTAAACTCACTCATATAGAAATACTGTAAAAGTGGATTGTGTAGATTTTTAGATTAGGGTATTGGTAGCCAAACACTGAGGAGGGGAGAAGGGGAGAGGGAAGACACTTGGGGGCACATAGGGCAAAGGGCACAGTTCTGTGGTTAAGGAGAATAACCTCTGGTGTGTGATAGCATGGGAAATAATTTATTGTACATTCCATAACAGCTGAAAGGGGCTGTGACTGTGGTTGAAATAAAGAATGACAAATATTTAGGATGATGGATATGCTCTTTCGCCTCTGCTGGTCATTATGCAAAATAGGCAAGAATCAAATCTTCGCACAATATCTCATAAATGTGTTCACATCTTTAAAAAGTTTTACGTTCTCTTAGATTTAAAAGACATTTACACTGAAGATACCATCTGTCTGAACACCAAATTTTTGCCATATTGCCTAATTTTCTTCTAGTTATCATGCATGTGATAGTAGAAGGAAGGATAAAAATATAGATTATGCACCCGACCCTAGTCACATAAATTTACCCTTTAAAAATAATGGATAACTAAAGAGAAATCAAGAAGGACCAGGACATTTTTTTTTATTACATAAATGCTTCAGATTCTACATTGTGAATATGGGAGGCATGAAGATTGACAAAGAAGGAGTTTTGGCAATGAATATGATTCATAACCTCAATTATCCTCAAGTTAGTAGCAAAATTATGCACACACATGCACAAACTCATATATCGTATGAATTAATGTGAATATGTATGTATGTATGTGTGTATATATATATATATATATTAGATAGAGAGAGAGGAGAGAGAGAGTGTTTATATCATTCCAAGAGAAGCAAGCCATAATTCAATTCGATGAAGGAGTAAAGATATAAAACACAAAACTATAGCTAGAGAAACTAGAATGTAAAGTCATATGTTTCTTACTTACAGATAAACATTCAAACTTTAAAAGTTCTTTAAAGACATATTTATTGATTTGTGTGCATTTTTGGTGTTTTGGCTGTGCATATGCATATGTCTGTGAACGTGCCTGGTGGCCTAGAAGATCAGAAGAGGGTGAGAGATCCCCCGAAACTGGGCTTGCAGGCGATGGTGATCCTCTGTGCGGGTGCTGGGTCTTCATCCCAGGTTGTTTGGATGAGCAGGCACTGCTCTTAACCACTGAACCATCACTCCAACCCTTGAGACTGTTTTCAATCTCCTTAAGGATACAAGATAAACTCTATGTTTAAGCTTCTGTCTCTTCATACTCTGCTGGATTTAGTCCTATATAGAGGAAACAGGGTATCAGCAACCTGTCCTCGTCTGTGATGAAATAGCCTATCCAAAGCACAAGAGGGAGAAAGGATTTATTCTGACCTACAGTTTACCCCCCAAAAGGGACGGTGCCCATCATGAAGGCTAGATGATCACAGTGTCATATATACACAGGGAGCAAAGAGGTCACAGCTTATTGGCATAGAATAAACAGAAATTGAGAACAGGAAGTGTGGGCAGGCTATAAACTATAGTAGCCCTTCCTCCATCAAGGCTGTTCTTTCTAAAGGTTCCATTACCTTCCAAAACTGTATCATTGACTGGAGACCAAATGATCAATTGCCTAAGCCTGTGGGGGCCAGTTTTCGTTCAAACCATCATATGAAGCAATCGCAATATGTACGTGATTCATTATTTTACTTTTTATTTCTCTGGTTCTGGGTTTCAACGTATGTTTTCTTCATCACGAGTTTTCAACATGGTACCCATGGGCTAGAGAATAAAGTTTCCTGACATATTTTTTCATTAATTTATTTAATATTTTTTATAGCCTGATGGCAACCCCTTCCCTCCTCTCCTTCCAGCCCCATCTTCAAACCCCATCCTCCCATCCCTTCCTCCCTTTCTCCTCAGAGAGGGAGAGACCCTCCAAGGGTAGCAACCCACCCTGGCACCTCAAGTCACAGCAGGACTAAGCTCATCCTCTCCCGCTGGGGCCATACAAGGCAGTCCAGCTATGGGGAAAGGATCCAAAGGCAGAGAGGTGAGTCGGAGACAGCCCCTATTCTGTGTAAAGAACAAGACGCACATCTGTTACATATATGTAGGGGCTTAGGTCTAGCCCGTGCATGCTCTTTGATTGGTGGCTCAGTCTCTGTGAGCCCCCATGGGCCCAGGTTAGTTTACTCTGTCGGTCTTCTTATGGTGTCCTTAACCCCTGACATACTAAACAGTGAAGGAGCTGGAACTGATCACAGCGAGGCCATGTTCATGAGCACAATGGCTTCTATTGGGAAGTACCATCCCCTAAGCACATTTAATTAACACACCTTGAAAGACATCAGGGCTCAGCTGTAGGCGTCTGCCCCTTTCATCTCCGAAGATACTATTAAAATCTTCACTTAAACCGTCTTTGATTTGCTTCCCTTTCTCATTATCTTTTTTGTTTTGTTTTCTTTTGAACGTTCTTAAAAGTAGCAACTGAGTCTGGTTATCTTCTCTGAGGAAATTAGGATCACATTGCTGTTCTGTTTCTGAAAGGTGAGTATCACACAAGGTCAGCTCTTCCTGACCCTCCCACCACTTACTAACACTATTGTAAATTATAAGTGAAACCCACTGGAATAAGGGAGCCCAAACTAGCAAGAGTTTGATCTGCTGTTTGAAGTTCCATAGCATATAACACATCCCAGGAACTTAAACAGCTGTACATAAACTGTTTCTGTTTACTGTGTTTATATACCTTTCCTTTCAATTGACCCTGCATTGTTGCTCAGTAAAGAGGACACTGTATTTATTTTGAAAAATAAGACTGGTGAAGTTCACCTACAAGACTGCATGGCAACCTTTGAATTATAGACTCATTCTAAAAACCCCACGTTGACAGTGTTGTAAAAATATCATTTCCCCCTTACAAATATGTGAATTTCTAGGACCAAAAGAAAAATATAATAAGAAAAAGTATTAGTTTGTTAATATTACTTTATAGCTTCTCTTAAAATATAAATTTAATATATTTCCTAGTTTTTAACTACACATTTTAATTCCATAAAACAATACCACTTGTAACAAATTGCCTGACTGCTGGTGGTCTCTGTGAGGATGAATTTTGCTTTTAAAATTTAAAGTATCAGAATAAAAATTTGTTTCTACTAAAAGCATTTGTGAGTACTCCAGTTTGAAAAGAAATTTAAAATTGTAACAATATGTTCCTCTCATATTTTTCCAAATCATGATTCCACAGGAAGAAAAAAATAAATCATCATATGACAAGAAAGAACTATAAATATGGTTTGGAGGTCTATAAAGTCCACACCTCACTGGTGGCTAAGAGCCTAGCTAATTTAATCAGGAATAGCTTTTTAAGTGTTTCTTTATTTGGTTTTCCACATCTCTCAAAGTAACACAGTAGAACCATTGGTGATGTTTTGGGGTATGTAGTATGAGCTGACATGTGAGCATAGTGGATAAATTTAATGATTGAAAATCCTACAAGACACACACAGACACACAGACACACACACACCACACCACACACAACACACACACACGCACACACACACACACAGCCCTTGGGCCACCAAATAAGAATAATATGCCTTAGCAGGATGGCATGTGTTCAGTTGGTTGGGGAGAGACAGGAGTGAGCTTTCTGGAATGACTATAGGCTCTGTCTTTCAAACACCAAGTATATATGTATGTCAAGACCATTAAACTAAAATACTTAAAATCAATAGAATCCTCCCACCAATGAGATATATGCTCTTTATTAAAGACTATATATATTAGTATATTTATATCTACAAAAGGAGCCTTTTGATCACTCAAATTGCTTATGCAAATGGACATTCAATAAGCCAAATCATGATACATATTATTTTCAGAACTTGTTTAACTGGGTAAAGCCGAAGTAAACTATTTTAGGCAGAGTTGGAAAATGTGTTTTCCGGAGTCAAGTTGGGAAGTAAATGCGGCCCCGAGCCCTGCAGGCAGAAGGAAATTCAAGACACAACCACTAATGGGAAAATTCATAAAATGTTTACATCACAGCAAAACTGGCTGAAGCTAGGAAGGAAAGGAAGGACCTACCTGAGTTTTGGAACTATGTTTGAAAATATATTTCACTGTAGTATCTTATTTGTCAAAGTGTGCAAAATCAGCTATCTCCTAAGTAAGCATAATTTAGTGTGATAAGTGAGTATTAGGCACTCTTTCTAATAAGTGCACTTGTGTGATCAGATAGGAAGATGACTTTAACACTCTAGAGTCCCTGGGAGCCTCGTGGATGGCTCAGGATGCTCTGCAGGAGAGAAGCCATGCCCTGACAGAACTCTGCTTCGGCTTACTTTTGCTGTGTGCCTCTTGACATAGTAATGAAATCACTTGGCATTGTGACCCACTTTGACTTGCTCACTGCCACCTCTAGCGATGTATGGACAGGTAATTATGAAGGTTTCTGAGGAAATTAGGAACATTTAAAGGCAGGAAAAACAGAAGTTCTGACACGGCATAGCGTAGACTCCTTGAACTGCTAAAATAGATTTTTAAAACGTCAAGCTGTTTCATTGTAGTTTGTGGTGTCTCCAGTGTGAAAGGATAACTCTGAGTTTGTTTTGTAACACAGCGAAAAGGGGCCCGCTTTATAATGGTATGGGAGTAATTATAGGAAGTGCAAAATTATATAATGCTAATTAAAACTTATACGTCAAAGATTTTATGAAAATATAATGCAAGTGAACCTTGTGGCCCTTCCTACAGCAGCCACCTTTTAGACAAAGCATGCTAGTATAGTATAATCATAGGAGCAAACAAGTTTTCTTGCATTAAAATAAAGAATTGTGAAAGTCTTTGTAAAGGCAGAAGGTAAAGGACCAAGGAGAGAAGGGGGTACTGGATGGAGAGAGAGAGAGAGAGAGAGAGAAGGGGGGGGGGGAGGAGAGGAGAGAGAGAGACAGAGGAGACAGAGACAGAGAGACAGAGACAGAGACAGAGACAGAGACAGAGAGACAGAGAGAGAGAGATGATTAGATTAGAAGGACTATATAAAGGGAATGGGGAAATAAGTAGATAGGAGGAAAAGAGGGAGATAAGGCAGACTATAAAATAAAATATTTGCAAAAACACAAAGGGCTAGGTAAGGGACTGGCTATCTAAAACAACAGCTTACTCTGTAAAAGGTAATTAGTAAGAACAAAGCAACTGAAACCGTGGCCCAAAACTTTAACAACCACCAAAAAAAAAAAAAAAAAAAAGAGAGAGAGAGAAATATATGTAGCTGCACAGCAAGCTGTGAAAAGATGTGCCATGCAAGATTCAAGGCAAATACACATTAAGACAATGAGCTCTCGCTAAACACCTGTCAGATTCGAGACCAAAATCAGGGATGCTTTCCAAGCAAACCCTGGTAAGGCTGTGCGTGCAGCAGATGGAAACACATTCAGTGCTGGCAGGAACACAAACCACACAGCCCCTGGGAAGACTAAACATGATTCAGCAATCGTAGGCCTTGGTGTTTACTCCAAGGTGGTAAAAGTACAGACTGCCAAAAGTCTACTTGTGTACTTATGGCGCCTTAATTTCAATTGCTATAATATAGGAGAAAACTTCGTCTCAACAGGTAGATGGATAAATAAACTACAGGGCAACATCCAAGCAATGGTGTATTATTTAGTAACAAAATACAAGTGAATTTCCAGGCTATAAAATGACAAGAATATTGGATGTATGCTTCTAAGTGAACAAAATAATCTGTGACAGCTGCGTAGTCTACAGTTCCAATGATCGCACATTATAAGAATGAGAAAATTATAGAAATGTTTAAAGGAAAAACCAGTGCTTAGTAGGGGTTTGAAGGCAGAGTGATTGAATTTGTAGAGGACACAGAATATTTAGGGCAGTGAAAATACCCTTTATGATGTGCTAAAGGTGGACACAGGTTGCTGAGCATTTGTAAATAGTTTTAGAGGGTGAATGAATAAGCTGTGGTCCTTGGTGATGACGAGAGATCTGTGTGAGAGATGCACAGATCTGGGTGGGCCTTCCATGATGAGTAGGGAAGAGATGCATCAAAGAAGATGGCTGCACCTTCCTTTCAATGATATTGCAGAATTAAAACCATGTTTTAAAAAAATTACAGCCTTTGGCTGAGGAGGGTAGCAACATACCTTTAATCCCAGCATGCAAAAGGCAGAGGTAAGTATTTATGTGAGTTTGAGGTCGCCCTGGTCTACATACTGAACTCCAGGACAGTCTAAGCTACATAAGAGAGGAACCTCTCTTAAAAAAGAAAACAAATAATGAAACAAAAATCTTTTAAATATAAACAATTGCCACATTTACATAACATTTATTAAAACCTTTAATATTTATGCATGGGAAGTTGTATAGATATTTTTCCAAATAAATACACTGAAGTGTATTTGTGAGAAACTAAAATGAAAAAAGTACATTTTGAGTTTCATGAGTTTTGACAATGGCATAAATCTGTACATGCAATGAAACATTATCATCATATCAAAAGTAACATTGTGTGCCTTCCAGTCAATTATCTCTCGTTTATCTTCACAACAACTACCATTATTATAATTCAGAAATATCCAGATTTGGGTTTGCATATTCAACTGTTAAAGTGGCACTGTAAATTGAGAATAACTGGCTATTGCTGGTTTCCAAAGAGGTCTAAGTTAAGCCAGGCTTCAATGGATAGAATGACCTGGTCCAAACACAGGGCTAGTCTTCAGATTTAGAAGCATCTTGGGTACATGCCTGGAATTGATGGAGTATAGAAGAAAAGTCTTCACTGACAATATTTATTAGTCAGGGTTCTCTGAAATAACATATCTTATAGAATGAATCTGTGCAGAGAAGGGATTTATTAGGATGACTTGCAGGCTGTGATCTAGCTAATCCAACCATAGATGACCAATGGAAAAAAATCTAAGAATCTGATAGTTTTCAGTTCATGATTGTGGGTATCTGAGCTGGTCTTCAGGATATGCCAGAATCCTGAAGAAGTAGGTTCTAATGCCAGTGAAGGCATGGACTTGCTAGTGAGACAAAAGTAAGCAAGCAAAGAGCAAAATCTTTCATTTTCCATGTCTTTATATAAGCTCCTAGTAGAAGGTATGACCCAGCTTCAAGGTGTGTCTTCTTACCTCAAAGATCTGGATTAAAAGTGGAGTATCTCACTTCAAAGTGAACAAAAGTCCCTCACAGGTGTGCCTCCCTTTTTTTTTTTTTAGGTTTTAGTTGATTCCAGATGTGGTCAAGTTGACAACCAAGAGTAGCCAGCACACCCTACAAGACCATGTGACCATATGTGTCCATTCACAGTAACAAATACAAATGACAAATGACTTAAAGTGTTGAATCTCTTAGGAAATGCTATTCCTTCCTGTATGAAATGGATGCAGGAAGCAAAATTTCAGTTCAAACAGTGAAATTTGACATTAGGTAAAAAGGAGTATTTGGAGAATAACACTTTGAAGTCAATCCTCTGTGTATAGTTAAATGGTAAGCATACATGTCCTATTTTTTGTTAAAAGTTCACCTCTTCTTGTGCTTAGGTTTCCATAGTTTTGTCCCAACTATGCGGCATTGTGGCTGCTAATATCCACATTTTAAAGATATATACATTGATAAATGATTCTATAATATAGAATAAACGATGATTTGTAGAGGGGTTTCTTTGTCATCAATTCCTAGATAAATATCATACATTCTGAAGACTGAAACCAAAGAGGTACACATATTGTTATCTTTTTGAAGAGGTAAGTAAGACAGTACTTGCTACTCTCCTGGAGATGTACTAAATGTTCATTTCTCTGTTATATAAACATGCAATTTTCACTGTAATAAAGCAAACAGTGGTTCAGAGGAATATGTAATGGGGGCTGTGTGTAATCCTAGGGTCGAAGTAGAAGATAGATATGACCAGGTACATTTATACACATAGAAAATTTTCAAATAATAAACACAAATGTTACAAAAATAAAATCAACCAACAACCAACAAAACTACAAATTTTTCTAACTGGCCAGTTAAATTACGTGAAGTCATGTCCATAGTATACCACACGGTAAATTCAGGTAGACAATCAGATTGCTGACTTTTCTAAAGTTAATTATGGTAAGTTTTACTGTCACTTTATCTTGAACATATACTCTGAAATGTGTTCTCTGTACTAAAGATAAATCTGGGAGGACCTGTTTGATGTCTGAGGATTAAGGAGCACAAACCACTCTTTCAGAGGACCAGAGTGTGGTCTCTAGTAGGCTGTTCACAACTCCAGATTCTGGGGATTCAATGACCACTTCAGAAGTCTACAGTTATGCAGACACACAGCACACACACACACAAATAAACAAAAATAATAAAAATCAAATTTTTGGAAAGATAAATCTATAAATAATACTTAGAGAATGCCTTTAACTATTTTTGTTTTTTGTTGTTGTTGTTGTTGTTGTTGTTGTTGTTCTTTTTCAAGACAGAGTTTCTCTATTTACCCTTTGCTGTTCTGGACTCATTTTGTAGTTCAGGCTGGCCTTGAATTCAAAGAGATCTGCCTGCCTCTGGCTGGCACCTTAACTATTTTTAACATTGTAATTTTACTATAATTGTATTAATGTAAAGATTTATTCCAACTTTGTTCTGAATTTCACCATATTTCTGAACCTTTTCAGTTAAGAGAAATACACTCCAGTTTTGTTTAGATATTCTGATTCTCTCAGAAATAAATTAATCCACTTTTGTATCTTCTCAAACACGTAATGATATGTGTGCTGGCTAGTTTTCACGTCAACTTGACACAAGCTAGTGTTCTTTAAGAAAAATGAATTCCAGTTGAGAAAGTACTCCTAGAAGATTGACTTGTGGGCGACCTTGCGAATTTTCTTGATTGAGGATGTACAATGGATGGCCCAACCCATTGTGGAAGGTGCAACTCCTGGGTAGATGGCCCTGCAGGTATATAAGAAAGCAGGCTGAGGAAGGGCAAGCAGGCTATCTAGTGAGACCAGATAGGCTGTGGTCATATGATGGGGGAAGAGATCCTTTCCTGTCAGAGGTCTGGAGGAGGGGAATAGGGCAGAAGATGGAGGGAAGACGGGAAGGGGAAGATACAAGCAAGGGGATAACAATTGGCATGTATTCTGAATAAATTATAATAAATTAAGAAAAGAAAAGAAGAAGAAGGCAGGCTGAGCACAGGATGAGGAACAAGCCGGTCAGTAGCACTTGCCATGGCCTTTCCATGAGCTCTTGCCTCCATATCCTGCCTTGAGTCCCTGCCCTGACTTTTCTGGATAATAGACTATGAACTGTAAGCTGGAATAACCCCTTTCCAGCCCAGGTTGCCGTCGGTCATTGTTTCATCACACAAATATAAACCCTAGTTGAGGTAATGTGGACAGAGTGAACTAGGCCAAGTTCTAGGTTTAGATGCTTGTGAGTTCAGCAGCATATGGAAAAAGTAATAAATTCACGAAAACTGCTGTGAGATAGCATTTCGCTGGGGTGACTCAGTTTTAGTTAATTAATCTGGAATTAATCAACTGCACTGTAGTCCTCTCTCCTACGTTCACTCTGAGATTTTGAGGATAAATCAATGAGCCTTGAGGGGGATTGCATTTGATTTTTGTTCCTCCCTGTGAGTTAGTAACTAGTCCAATATTTGTTTTCCCTCAACAGTGATCAGAGAACAATCACTCTTGCATTTTTAATTTCTGAGGGTGATGGCTTCTTCTTCCTCATTTTATTTTGGGTATTTTAAACTGGCTGTGTGTTAGCTTTTCTGGTGCTGAGACAGATAGCTAAGAGGAACAGTGTTTCTTAAGGAAGTTTGCTTTGCCTCGTATACTCTGTCCACAGTACTGGTGTCATTATCTCTGTCTCTGTGGTGGGGACCATCATGGCGAAAGGGCAGTGGTGCTCAACTTGTGCTGCTGAAAGCAGAGAGACATACAAAGGAAGCAGACCAATTAGGTCTTGCTCCCTGCAGTTTCTACCACTTCTAAAACCAACCCCATGGGCTGAGAACCCAGAGTCCATAGGATCCCGTTATGGTAGATGTCATTAGTCACAACTTGGAAGGAACTGTCTGTCTTGTCCAGCAACAGGCATAACCAAGCAGAGCTGGGTCCTGTCCCAGTCACGTTATCAAACCTAATGTGGCACCACTTGTCTGACAGACATTCTCCCTGAGGGGAACAAATTTGTGTTCCATTTGTTTTGTTTATTGTTTGTGTTTGTTTTGTTTTAAAGAAGGTAAATGTTCTTTTTATTGAAGTAAAAATTAATTTCACCATACATAGTAATTACAGATTGGTAACTAAGTATTATGGGAAATCTCTGGTAGATATTTGCTCGGATTTTCCTGATGTGTCAGGATCTATCCTGATGCTGTATCTAACTAAATATTACAGGTTTGTTTTTCAAGTATTTGGACAATTACTTCCTACTTGTTGTTGTGGTTGTAAGCTGAACCTTTAAAGCGGTGGTTCTCAATCTGTGCATCACACCTCTTGGAGATGGAATCACCTTTTCACAGGGGTCATCTAAGGTCATCAGAAAGCACAGACATTTACATCACAGTTCAAAACACTGGCAAAAATCACAGTTATGAAGTAGCAATGAAAATTATTTTATGGTTGTGTTTTCACCACAACACGAGGAACTGTATTGAAGGGTCTCAGCTTAGGGAGGTTGAGAACTACTACTTGAAAGGAGTAGCCATCTATTCCATCCCTGGTAGCGCACACCTGTAATCCCAGCACTTGGGAGGCAGAGGCAGGCAGATCGCTGTGAGTTCGAGGCCAGCCTGGTCTACAAAGTGAGTCCAGGACAGTCAAGGCTACACAGAAACCCTGTCTCAAAAAAAAAAAAAAAAAAAGACTTCTTAACACAGCCAGCCTGTAGGTTCTAGGATCTCTTCTACTTTCAAGCAGGAGTAGGTGAAACAATATGGAATGAGTTATTCTCTTTCTGTTTTATTTTCAGTACTGAGCTAGAGCTTCCGGGCCACTTGAGCATTAGAAAAACATTTTGCTAATCAGCCTAGCTTCCACTAATGGAATGACGTCATGCCACAGTTACAGAAAACATTTGTCTTTGACTTTTCTTCTATCTACATGTTTCCCTTTTATCAACTTGAGAAGTAATTTGGATTCTATACTTAGACATCCAAGTATTCTATTTGACTGAAATACTGTATTTTTGAATGGATTTACCATTGATACTGTTGTCAGTGATACCTGGAAAAATCCAGATGCTAATGCAAATCCATGGCTTTGTGCAAGTGGAAACCATAGCGCAACAGAGGGAGAGAGCCACAAAAGCCACAATGCCTCGGTATCTGCTGAATGATAGACCCGGACTGTGTGGCCACAGGAGACCTAGCCTTAGGATGACAGCGTTAGCAATAAACATGCTTACTTCACAAAGCGGGCAACAATGTAAATTTGTTACCCTTAAACTAAGTGTGTAAATGAAATATTACAGTAAGTAGATAAGCTATATGTGTGTTATGAAGACACTGACTTCGTATCTACCTTAACACTTATCCTTTGAAAAAGTCCATATTATATACAGTGTATCTTGCTCATATCCACTCCCACTCTCACGAGCAAATCTATCAAATCTCTCTACCGACTTTATGCCCTACTTTCTAATATTTTTCAGCATATTGCATACAACTAGTACTGTTATATGCACACAGATGTGTGGTTTTTTCCACTGGGGTATAAAGAACCTACCCATGGGCACACTCCTAAGGGAAGTGACTTTGTTGATCCCAGCAGACATCAACTGCTCCTTAGCTAGGGGTGGAGCCTCAGGTCCCCTCCCCACTCAGTGCCAGAGTTTTAATTGGTTTGATCTTGTGTAGGTCTTACGCACATAACCACAGCTGCCATGAGTTCATTGGTGCAGTGGCCATGTCATAGGCAAGGAACAGCCTTTCACAGCATCTCTCCCCATCTTTCAGCTGTTATATTTTCCCACTTCCTTCTCAATGCTCTGCCCTCAACCTTGGGGTAGGAGAGATTGATACCACATTGATAGCCGAGGACTCACAATTCCTTATCTTCAGCACTTTCAAAAATTAGGAGTCCCTGCATGTAATAAGATGTCAGATTCCCAGATTGGTTCCACAACTTTGAGTAACATGATAATTATTGTAGAGATAATTATAACTTCAGTATGCAGGTATTATAATTTTCCATCTTTCATGGCAGGGTATTTTAATTTCTTTATATCTAATGTTGATATCCCAGGTTACATTCCAACCACACTATTTGATCCTAGCAAAAGTACGCAAAGTGATATAATCCTTACATGTTGTAATAAAAAATTACCATGAAATTTTTTTTAATTAGATTTAGGTTGTTAGGGAAAATGGCTTAACTCACCAAAGATGGAACAATGTTTTATCATGTGTATGCATCAAATAACTTAATTATACTCCTTGCTATTTACCACATAAAATGGAAATGTAGTGTTCTTTATCCACTTAAATTAGTAATGCTTTCATGGAGATAATGAAGCCCAAAAATTAAAATAACTTTAGCTTTTAGAATAACTTCCTCCCCCAACTCCTGTTTTTAAAGGTGCTAGCACAATTGCTTATGAGTATTGAATGTGTCTAAAGGGAAAAAAGAGGGGAACAGCCCTTGCCACCATTATTTATTTATTTTTTTAATTAAGATGTTTTATTTAAAAGAAAGGCATTGTCTCAATAGTGCATTTTAAATCACAGTCACTACCCAGGTATTACTAGATCCATCCCAGAGTCTTCTCAGCATCCCATAGGATGGTAACTTGCTGCTTTGTGTATGGGGTACTTGTAGCATATGCTTCTGGTTGGCTTATATTAAAGGATGTGGGGATATGTAACTTTATGAGGCACGAATTCCTCCAAAATATCACACCAAAAATGAAACTATTCAAATATAAAAACAGTTTTATTTTTCATGACAAACACTTCCTTTGTGTGCCCCACACTATTTCAGGTAACATGTTGAGGTGACATGTTAAGACTTGCCCAAGGCAGACACTTACATATTAAAAAGGACCCGTGAGTAGCCGAAGCTATCTTAGTTTTCCCTAACCTTTTATTTTCTCGTTACCTCCTCTCTTCTTAAATTTGTTTATGGGTTACTTCTGTGTGAGTCCAATTTCAACCTTCCCGACCCACCACCTCATCCAAGGCTTACCACGATTAGTTCACATTTCCTTTTATATCTAATTGTTTCCTTTCTACAGCCATATGGAAACTTCCCTACTACTTGATACAACTTCTTGACTTGCTTTCAACTGATAAGTTGATCAGTACCAATCCATATGCACTTCTTTTTTAACTTGATATTTATATACTCTATACCCAATGCTTTGATTGTTCAAGTTGTATGTTGCTCATACAGTCTCTGTAGGCATTAAAGTAAATTTTTGTGTGTTCTTATATCTACCACCCTTCTTATCCCATTCCCTACCAACTGCAAACACTAGGCAGGCAAGAAAGGATAGATGGGAAAGGGGACATAGAACTCTTTAGAGTATTTTCTGTTGATTAGGGTCCTCAGGTCCTTAGGAGAAAGTCCAATCCTCTTTGTCAGGATACCCAGCAATCCAGCAAACAAACAAAGCAGCAACCCAGTAATCCTGTAACAGCAAATGCAGCAGCAGGAACCAACAACAGCTGGGACCAGCAGCACCAGTAAGGGCAGCAGCAGGAATGGCAGCAGCAGGGGAAGAACAGCTACCACAGGCCCTATTTGGGCTCCCCAATTTATACCTTCACAAGCATTCCCAGAATTGAACTTTCTGTAGATGGCACAAATCATGTCCCTGCCAGAGCATGAGATACATTATAGTTAGCTGCTGTGGACAATCTGAATCAGCCCCAAATCCCACACCTGGAATTAAAACAAAAATGTATTCATATAACATAAACTGGGTTTTTAAAGTATCACCTCCCCAAAAAAATCAATGTAGTGTACTTTTATCCCACAATTGCTTTGTTTCAAGATTCCTTAGCTTCTTTCCTTTGCATTTCTAGAATTAATACACTGTTTATGAGATTTCAAGTTCCCAAATACACTATTTGGGAAGACTGCTGGTTTTAATTGATAATCTTATATTCTGCTACTTTACTGAAATTGTTTAACAGCTATAGATTGATCTATGGAATTCCATTTGAAAAGGGGATACATGGTTATAAGACAAAGCAATACCTATCACAGTGTCCTCAAAAATTTAAATATAATGAATTACTCAAACCAAATGAGTGAAAGACTTGTTTAATAAAACCTTTAAGATGTTGCAAATAGAAAATTGAATTAAGACATCAAAAATTGGAAAGATTTCCCACTCTCCTGGATCAAAAGGATCAATGTTGTGAAGATGGGTACCCTACCAGGTCATTCTATAGTAAAAAGGCAATACTAGTTAAAATACTAACACAATTCTTAACAGAAATTGAAAAAACAATTGTCAGATTCAATGTGTGTGCCACCATCTGAACAACAGAGAATATGTACCTATTAAGGGCCTGGGGAGGAGAATGTCACAAGAAATGAGAAATAGAACTTACTATTCTGGCACAATAGGAGAAATTAGAATAAGAGGCTTAAATGGTGAGAGGGAAAGTAGAAAAGAATAGAGGAAGAAATACGGAAAGAAAAAGTAAATCTAAATAAAGGCCATAAAAAAAATCTGAAAATCTGCTACTGTAGGAGCTTCCTAAAATATATCCATATATGAAAGGAGTCTAAATGGAGTCATCAACTAATAGGAAAAACAATGTCCCATCTGCATATCTTAGACCACCCTAAAACCACCAGTACCGGTAATGCATCATACCGTGTTGAGTTGTGGGCAAGAAGGCCCAAATGAAAGTCTCAGTACATCACAGGCTGTTGTCAAGGCTGTCAGTTATTCTCTGCAATCTTATGGCTAGCCCTTGTTGCAGAAGATGACACTTATGTCATCAGACACAGAGAAGTAGCACTGGTGTCAAGCCTACTACTATTGTTCTGCTAAAGAAAACGTGGCGATATAATGACTTCTATAGACATTCTGCTGTAACCATAGATTGATGCCTCGGTCAACTCATATCAGAGAAGCTGCCTTCTTGCAATACATTAACATAGAGACCCACGGCGGCATAATAGTGCAAGACTTGGAGACTTTGAAACACAAAATCTTCACTGGCATATCTTGCTAAACCCCTCTCCTCAAGGCTTTGCAAACTATGTAGAAGAGGAGGCGGAAAAAAAATGTAAGAGCCAGAGGTGATGGATGTCTCCAAGGGAAAGTGTTTGTCTTCTGGAAACAACAGTGCAGACACACCTAGGTACTCAGAGACTGTGACAGTGTGTACAAGGCCTGCACAGGTTCAAACCAGACAGCATCCCAGCATGAATAAGGTTGGAAGTGTATGCAAAGTCCCAGCTCTAACTCAGAAGCTGTGTGCCATTGCCCTATTGGAAAAGAATAATCGTTTTTCACCAACAGAGTCTCACTGGGTATACCAACCACAGTTTAGGGCATGCACCATACAGAAGACTAGCTGGCTAACACAGGAGCAACTCAAGGGTATTTTTTGGGATTTTATGTTTCCTTCTGTTCTGTTTGGCTTTTGTAATTACTTTTTGCTTGTTTATTTTGATTTTCATTTTTATGAATTTTTTTTTAGTTTTTGTTTTTTATTTGTTTGTTTCTTGTTTTGATTGCTTTTAGAAAGAGAGAGATAGAATATAAAATTGTATGGATAGGGAAGTGGGTGGGGGGGAGAGATTGAGTTGGGGATAATACTCAAATTACAGTTTATGACAAATGTTTTCATTAAAAATAAAAATAATTTAATTTATTCATATTACATCTCAATGGTTATCCCCGCCCTTGCATCCAAAATAATAATGATAATAATAATAATAACAAAAAATGCATGGTGATTTTAATAATCTTATAACATGTGGACATTTGAGGGAGTGTGTAAGTATGCTATTTCTCACAATGCTATGACATGTTTCATTTTTAACATAGAAAAGTGATGATGAAGCAAAAAATTATTCTCATGTAAACTGAAAAATATAGCCTATTTCTCCATACACATTGTCAAAGGTAAATAAGGACATTCTTTAACATGTTAAAGTTTTATGTTTATCTTTGTTACAAAAGTCAACTTCTAGAATCTATTTGCATCAAGTCACAGAGTGATATTCATGAAAGTATTCCTTTTGGGTACTAAGAAGAAGCAAAATCTCCTAAATATGAAAGATTTTAGTACTTTGCACACTATAACACAATGTTCATGAAGCAATAACTGTGTTCAAAGTACTTTTGGGAATTCTTGGGGTCAGAGATCCCCACCTAAAATAATGGGTATGAAAAATATTAATCATTCTTAAGAATTTAGGGAGATAATGATTATGTCAGTTTGTTTATGGAAGTAAATTAACCATAGGAATATCATGTACAAAACCTTTTTATGATCAGACATCAGACCATTGGCAGGAAATCCTAACAGATGTTCAGAGGAGGTCATTTCCACAGCAGGACCACATAATGAGTCAGCCCGAAAATTCATAGTAACCAATGCCCAGCTACAATACCACAGGGTACTGCAAGAGAGGCAGTAAACTGGGTCACATTAATGAATTCTTTTTTCAATAGACATCAAAAGAAATATGTTCTTGTGACCTATTTTTTGTTTCTTCTTTAGAGAAATGTCCATTCAAGCTTTCTCTCTATTACTACTTGGAGTTTTGTATTTTAATTATTCAGCTGTCTCATGTCATCATCATAATGATACTGGGTCTATATCAGATATATGGTTTGAAAATGTTTTATTCAAATATGTAGGCTGTCATTTTGCTGTATCATTTTTTACTTTTGCTGTTCACGATGCTTTTTAGTTTAAGATAGCCCCACTCAGTTATTTCTGAGTTTTCTGCCTGAGATTTTTGTGTGATGTCCTACAATTGCCCAGGGTCCTTCCCTGTCTGTTGTCACTGAAATGCTTATAGTCTCTGAGATCATATTTAGGTCTCCTTCATTTTGTGCTGATTTTAGTTCATTTCACTTATTTGCATGTGGAAATACAAGTTAACTAACATCGTTTGTTGGAAGGAGGATTCTTTGCAGGTTTTCTTAACAAGGCTAATGGTAAGTGGGTTGTAACTCAGAGTCTCTGCTAGATATCACCCTACCCCTATCAGGATGGATAATCAGTAGTGGGTACCATGTAGGACATACACCAGGTAAAGGGACACAGTCCCACAATTCCATGAATTGATGGGGGGAAATGAATAGAATTGAAAGCCATCCCAACCTATCTCAAAAGAAGAGTAGGGTACATAATGACAAATAGAGGTCAATGTGTAGAGAAAAGGAACTTCTCTTTCATTTATTTCTGTTAGAGAAAAGGGCAACAGGTAAGTCAGAAAATATAACATTATAGATCTATAGATTGAGCAGGTCTAAAGACCTAAAATGTAATATGCTGGGTAAATGTAGCACAAAGAGTGACTTTTTAGATTCATGCTAAATCAATAAAATTATCTACTCTCTCTCTCTCTCACACACACACACACACACACACACAGAGAGAGAGAGAGAGAGAGAGAGAGAGAGAGAGAGAGAGAGAGAGAGATCACCTCTGTGATATTATATTAAAATATGGTCTTTGGGCCTTATAAGAGCATTGAATTAATCTTGCTTTGTATTTTAAATCTCAGATCCACCGGAAGTGACAGAAAGAGAACTCAATATTGAATCCCACACCTACAAGGCAATGGTCTTCTTTATTTCAATGACGTAGAGCCTAACCTCATCATTTGTGTTACTTGAGTTGAATACTGAGTGAATTTAAAGTTTAAAACGAATGAAATTAGAAAGTGGCAATAGAAAAAAATATAAAATAATTGAAAGGAAAGTAAATGTCAAAGAAACTAGGCACAAAATGACAAAAAAAGTTTTATAAATAACAATAGCTTACTCCTCTCTATTTTCTTATGACACTAAGTTAACTAGAGAAACTAATATAAAAAGTGACAATAGTAATAATACAAATACAATAACAACTTCCTAATTTATTGACCTAAGCAGGTACCATGCTAAATCATCTTAATTTACTGGCATTTATAACCATAGTTTAGAGTGACTATCAGCCTGGATGTGACTCAAATAACTTAATGAAGCATGTATTTCAGCTCATGTTTTGGGAGAGTAGAGTCCATCACGTTGGCTGGTCTATGAGAAAGATGGTCACCTGGTGTCCAGGCCAGAAGTGCAGAGATGAATGTTGTTACTCATCCCTTCTCCTTTTCCACCTTTTTATTCAGTCAAGAACTCTAGGCCACAAAATGGTACCACCACATGCAGGGTAGCTCCCAACTCTCAACTAGTGGTCACTAGTATTAACAGAAACTTGTAAAATTGAGGGGAAATTTTTAAATATTTTCTGTTGTATCCATACATAGTTCTCCATCAATAGAAATATCAGTACATGTGAAGACGAGCTAAAGACATTGCAAACCCACATCAGATTCCAGCTCCTACAAGCTAATAAGTGTAATTCAAGTGAACTGTACAGTTTGGCTTAATTTCAACCTTTAGAGTCATGTTATTACGCTCCTACTTATCAAACAGGACTTGTTTAGCATCTGCAGCAAGGAGGGCATTCCCTTTCACCTCCATTTATGTCATCTTTGAGGAGAGGCCACCATCAAATTCCCATCTCTCCTTAGGAAGTTCAGGAGATGTTTGTTGATTTTCTGTTGGGATTTCTCCTGGAGTCAGAGTTCATCTTGTCCCTATCCACTCCAAGAGCACCAGTGAACTTGGGCAATGGCTTGCCCTTTATAATTGACAATCTCACATGAGAATGACAAACTCTGCCATGTCACGTGATTTATCCCTAACTAGAAGATATTCTGAGATCAAACCGATACCCATTAGATGAGAGATAAATTGTCACTTTTCCCACCATCAATCTCAGAAAGTGACAGCAAGGACTAAAACTGGAATTTCTAGTGGAGGAATTCTATCTAATAAAGACAAGGTCTCACTGGGCAGGAAATAGACAGCCCAGACTTTCCTTAAAGAGAACATCAGAATTTAGACCGTCATAGTAGTGATTAGAAATGGAGACATTAATGAGACTCCAAAGGAGTTCAACTATATGAGTGTTTTTGATGTGTTGTTAATGTGTGTATGGTATGCTCAGCTATAGATGCATGCAGGAGCAGAAGTTGACTGAAGGTGTTTTCCTCCATCAGTGACCACCTTACATTTCTGAGACAAATAGCTTGAGTGTGTACTAGACTGACTCACCAGAGATCTGTGGGAGCTGTCTGTCATTGCTATGGTTACAGACATGGCCACCGTTCTAAACTTTTATGTAAATTTGGGGAATGTAAACTTAAGTCTTCTTGCCTGTACAGCAGTACTTTCCCCACTGAGCCATCTCAGTAGCCTTCTCTTTTTTCTGAAAGAAAGGGCTACATATAAGAAGAAAACAATTCAAGTAAAGTCTTTGCTAGCATAGTTGTTGATAATCTTATTCTTAAACACCATGGTATTGTTACGCCAGACTATTGAATTTAAAGATTCTGATAACATTAGTTCAGAATATTATTTAATGGTCTGCCCAAATTGTCCACATAAAAACTGATTAATAATTAGGAATGCCAGATAATTAACTTGAAATCAAAT
>NW_026131748.1:0-142991 GCF_903995435.1 Acomys russatus | reverse complement strand
CAAAGGATGAAATGTGAAATTCCAACACTGGAAAAGCTTATGGCAGATAATCTTAAGTAGGTAGGCACCCTGAGCTATACAGCCAAGACTGCCATCAATGTGACCCCTTGAGGTTAATACCAGCACTCACATTGCAGAAAAAGAGGACCAAACGACATCATCCAACCAAGTCCAAGTGGCACACATGCAAAAACAGCATACAGACTGGGAAAACACCTTCACCCTCTGTACATCTGACAAATGACTAAAATCCAAAATATAAAGAGCTCAAGAAATTAAACAGCACCAACCAAAGAACCCAAATAAAAATGGGGCCCTATATCTGTGAATTAAAAATATTTTGTGAGTGACAATTGAGACATTAAGTTGAGGAGTAGACTCACTAATCTCTTTTTGTTCTATCTTCCCTGTACATTTATTATTCCCCCTTCTTTCCTTTCAACCACTTTCTCCAAACATGAGGTCAATGTCCAGTATGCTGCAAGGAATGCATCCTGTGAGGTCTGGTCCAGTGTCAGTGTGTAGTTCGTTTGTTCTGAAAGCATATATTTTCTCACAAGAATTATACAGTCCTAAAGTTATAAGTGTATAAAAGGTGTGCATGATGCACAGAACAATTAGGGCTGGATTTCTATTCTTTGTATGAGCAGGAAAAGATGACATCTTTAGATCTTCATTCATGCTACATGAAGAATGGCATATAATATTGAATATAGATATAAAATAAGTTATAGATACAGTGGTATAGAATTCAAATGTAAGAAGATTCTTCACACACACTATATATAATTTAGATTATGTAAATATAACCTAAAATGAGTTATTGTAGCCATGTAAATCAATTATAATACAAGGTTTATTTCCAATGCTTTGAAAGTGATTTCAAGCTGTTTAGGAGAAATAAGTTATACAAATTAAATGTTTAGATTAAATCATGGTCATGTCAACTGCTAGATTACTTTTATCACAAGGATATACATCTTAGGCACAGCAGATAGATATGACTCTATAAAAAGACAAGGTCTTCAAAACCCAGAGACACGCAGAATTTGGCATTTAAAAATGTTATTTTAATTTAAAGATTCATTGACAATGAGACAGGTTCACTCCTGGCAACACCAGCCTACCTCAAAGAAGATGATGAGCATCAAACAGATCCTTATGGAGATGGCTTCAGATGTGCAAACTAGCCATTGAGGAAAGGGTCTTCATTTCTACTACAGAAAGAATTCTGCCAAAAAAAAAAAAAAAAAAAAAAAAAAAAAAAAAAAAAAAAAAAAAGGACAAGCTTGGATACAGGCAGATTCGATGGCCTAATTCTGCCAAGATGGAATAAACAAGTCCTCAATAGTTCCTCCCTCACAAATGTGTCTGTCAGATATATTGAGCCAGAAGGCTGAGTAAGGTGCTCCAACATCATATAGACTTTTGGGTGACTATTCAGGTAGAAAACTATCTCTTTTCACTTAGAAAGCTACTAACATGCATTCCCAGCATACTCAGATGATCAAGTTTACTCCTTCTCAAGTCTCTGAGGGAGCTGGAGACCAGGTAGCTTAGTTTACAATGAACCTTATTTGTTTAGGGGTTAAGATGTTGTTTATGTCTAGATAGGTGTTCTACATTGATAATGAAATTTGTGATGAAGATTGATTTACATTCAGAAATTTAGATGCACCAAGATAGGAAAGATATCTTCTTCAAGACAGTCAAATACAAATAGCCAAAACACTAAGAATAAACATTTATATATTCTTGATTATATCATGGTATTTCTTGTCATAGGTAATCTCTTGTATGTATGTATATATATCTATAAAATAATATAAATGTATATGTATATCTATAAAATAATATAAATGTATATGTACAAAAATAAAATAATTAAAATACATATTAAAAATAAAAAGGAAAATATGGGATTATCATTATCATTTGTAACCAGTCTTTTCAAAAAAATACCATTACATGTTTCCACTATTGTATCTTTCAAAAAAAGAACACCAACAACAAAAGAAATGGAGCTCAAAAGTAAACAGAAAATTCTCAACAGAGGAATATCAAATGTCTCATAACACTTAAAGAAATGTGCAATATCCTTAGTCACCAAAGAAATGCAAATCAAAATGATTCTGAGATGCCATCTTATACCCATCAGAATGGCTAAGATCAAAAACTCAAGTTACAGCACATGATGGCAAGGATGTGGAGAAAAGGGAACTCTTCTTCTTTGTTGGTGGGAATGCAAACTTGTACAACCACTATCTGGCGCTTTCTCAGAAAACTGGGAATAGGGCTACATCAAGAACCAGCCATTCCACTCCTTGGAATATACCCAAAAGTGCTCCACCACACAACAAGGACATATGCTCAACCATGTTCATAACAGCCCTATTTGTAATAACCAAAAGCTGGAAACAACCTACATGTCCCTCAGTTGAAGAATGGCTAAAGAAACTGTAGTACAATTCCACTATGGAATACTACGCAGCTACTAAGAACAAGGAAATCTTGAAATTTGCAGGTCAATGGAGAGAACTAGAGACAATCATGCTGAGTGAGGTAACTCAGACCCAGACAGACACACATGGCATATTCCCACTCATAAGAGGATGTTAGCCACTTAGTTCATGTTAATCACATTACAATACAGAGACTGATGTGGACCTAGATCCCTTGCTAAGATGTAGTAGATAGGCCACAAGTCTTCATGTGGGTCCCACAATATGTGGAGTACAGACTACTTCTACCATGGCAGAGTGACCTTGCCAGGCCACAGATTAAGACTTTACAGGTAGTACAGAGGACACTAGATAAGCTGAGGTCAAAAGATAGAGGAGGAGGGCTAGCCTTGCTAAGAATTATGGGAAGAAGGGAAAGTGGACAATGGAGGAGGTGAGATCAGGAGGGGCTGAAGGAGGGCACGTAAAGAATTCAGTCTGCAAAACAATAAGATAATTAATATTGCTAATCCCACTACATGAGAATAACTCTGAGACTGACTGAGATATGAAAGTTTATGCACAATGTTTCATGTTAGTCACAGGTTCTCTGTGGCTTTTAATTAAAGGTCATTCTTAGTATGGCATGAAGGAAGATTTGCAGATGTCTTACTTCTGCTCATACAATGAGCAGAGAACCATCCTTAATTGCTCTGTTCATCCTGTAAACCTCATATGATTACAATGTTAGAACTATATAATGCTTGTGATATGTTATGTTTTCAGAACAAAAGAACTGGTCACTGACACTGGATCAGATCTGAGATGGTTCATTCCTCTCAGCAAGCTGGATGCTGACACCCTGCCCCCCCCCCCATGTTCCAGTCCCAGGCACCTCAGTTACTGTTACTCATCAGAACAGAACAGTATTGTAAAAAGTTTTTGATCTCAATTGGTCTAGCAGTTCAGACTGTCCCACACAGGACTCCTATTAAGTCTACAATTTCACAACTTTTGAAAATGGCCCACATTTCTATCCCTGGCTTACTTAACCATTTTCCACAGTATAGTTTTGGCGGGGAAGCCTGCAAAGGAACTTTTTGCCCTAAGTCTGTCTGAAGAAACCTTAAGAGAATGAAGTCCCATTTCCTCTAAGGGGGGGGGGGTGGCTGGATAGTTTTCTGTTTACTCTCTTGGTATACAGATGCTTATTTTCATTGGGAGTTGGTTATAAGTATTGTTGATGTTTTACAGAGTGGTAACTAGGTTTGACTCAGGGATGTATCTCCTTTCCTTTATCTTTCTTTTGTAGGTAAGGAGGTAGGAGTTGAAAAGAAAGAAAGTGGGATGTAGAAATATAGAGGGAGGATAGAGCAAAAGGTAGATTATTGACTCTACTCCTCATCTCAAGGCCCTAATTGTTACTCACAAATAAAGTTAATTTTTAATTCAATGTCATTGAATTTTGTGTATTACTGCAAATCATTCTCATGTCAAAAAGTAGTCTAATTTTTTCACAATAATGTATATTCTAGGTCTAATAGATAGATATGATTCTATAGATATATAAGGTAAAATAGTTAAATAAGGTCCTCAAAAACCTCAGAGACCTACAAAATATGGCAATTAAAGTTGATTTTTTTATAATTGTAAAGATTCTCTGACAATAAGACAAGTTAACTCCTGTCAACACCCAGCCTGCCTGAAAGAAAAAGATGAGCATCAAAGAACCTCCTTATGGAGTTGACTTGAAATGTGGCAAACCAGCCATTGGGCAAAATATTCTCTTTTCTGTCAGACAGAATTCTGCCTAAAAATGGGTAAGCTTAGATGTAGGCAGAGTCGATGGCCAAACTCTGACAAGACAGGGTAAGCAAGTCCTCAATAGTTCCTGCCTCACAAATATACTTGTCAGATATATTGGGCCAGAAGGTTGAAGATGATACTCCAACATTATAGAGAGTATTGGATGACTGTTAAGGCAGAAGCTGCTAACCTGTACTCCAAGTTCACTCAGGTAGTTAAGTTTTATCCCTTCTCAAGTCTCTAATGGGTTTTAAGACCAGATAGTTTAGACTTTCAATTAAGCTTAGTAAATTAGGGTTTGGGAGATTTTTAGATCAACATAGATGTTAAAAGTTAACAGAGACGAACTAGGATAGATATTAATCTTCATTCAGAAATTAAGATCCAACAAGATAGGAAAGATGTTTACTTCAAGTTTGCCAAATACAAACAGCCAAGTCACTACGAGTGTAACATTTACATAATTCCTGATTGTCCCATGGTCCTTCCTGCTGTATGTAGTTTATTTTGCTCATGTGTAATAATATAAATGTATATATTAAAAAGATACATAATAAAATATAAAAAAGAAGCTTAAGTTTAAAAAATTAAAATAAATATGTACCTGGAAAATACCAAATTGTCAGAGTCTTACTGTAACAGAGTGTGTCTGTGTAACAGGTATATAAGTGCGTGTGTGTACGTGTGTGTCTGTACATATTAACATATGAATAATACATGAAGTTTTATTTGAGAATAGAAATGCGTAAAGGAATAGGGATGGGGTGACAAGTTTAGCCAGTATGTAGAAAAATACAGAAGAAAATACCAGTTCTTTCAGAAATTTAACACATTAAAACACACAAATAACATAGAACCAAAAGGAGGATGTTTGAAGTGAAGAATGAACCACTAGTAGGATTAATAGCAGATATAGGTGACAGATATAAATGACAACTAAGTACCTGACACATGTGAGTGACTGTTCCATAATAAATCATACTAAATTGTATAAATTTTAAAAAGGGAATAATTGTTATACACTCAAGCTGGATACTATGCTCCACATAAAGTACTTGAAATTTCACTTGCCAACTTAAAAGATGAATTTCTTTTCTGTCTTCCTAGAAAACACCGGTTTTAGCACACCAGGAGAGCTCATCACAGAACCACCGGTCATGTATTAGTTAAATGATGTTTCTTAACTATAAAACAAGACACAGAGAAAAATAAAAACCTCGTGTTCTCATCTCAAATGCTAAATATGATATATTGGCACACAAACCCTAGAATTTTCTGCATTCGTCCTGCTTTTCTTGTAATCCATATGCGCTACAAGAAGCTCATGAGCATGAAATCATCAGTAGATGAGTAGAACAACTACATAAGAGTTTGCAGATTAAACACAGTGTTGCTTCCCAGATGCTATTTGCTTCTAAGATACTCAGGACAATAGTCTTAACAGCCACGACTGGAATGTAAAATGAGAAAAAGCAAGTTAGTGAATAAAGATAATGTGCAAGAAGTGGGTCAGCACATGGTATTAGATGTGAAAAGGGAAGATGTGGGAGGGACATAGCAATTCTGAATTCAGTTATTCAGCTTACATTCTCATGAACAATAATTGGTTGGGAGGAGTGAATAGTATTTACAGTATTTGACAGAAGGTACACAGATCTGATGTTTCTCTAGATCTTGCTGGACCTTATATATCATCCCTTAATTTGTAAACAAACTCTGGTGATGAACTAGATAATTTTGGTTGTAGAAATATGAGTAGATTTCTGTATTTGACCAATTTATTGATGTTCAATACAATGGAAGCAAAGGCTTTGTATGGATAATCTGTATCAGTGCAAAGGGCAACAGAGTCCCCAATATGCTTGCATTTTGAGTCTCAATTGCTGTAAATTGGTACACCCTCTCTTTGATTTTCACTTTACAATACAATTACCAATGAGTCCCCAAAGATCAGAGTGTTGTGAATCCTTCCATAACCATTTCTGCATTTCTGTTGATCATCTGATGCAATACACTGAGATCATTTATAGTATTCACATAATCATTTTGTTAGGACATTCCAAGGAACAAATTTTAACAAAAGACTTTTCTCCCAGGGGCTTTAAATTCTAAAATATGACTGATTTCATGGGAGCTGAGACTGAACGGTTCACATGTCTATTTACCTACCCATGCTTTTCCTACGAACTGTGGACATCAGATACATAACCCCAGGGAAGAGGGTCTTGAAAATTCCTCCAGGAATCAGGATCAATGTGAAAAACAAGGAAAAAAGACCATGCAGATAGAGTCCCTTTGTCCATAGTAATAAAAGCAGGTCAAAAACATAGGTGCTCATTTGATGTGCAGATGGCAGTTCAGATTCCACATTGCCCAGCTTTAAGGCAGGACAAATATGTGTGCTTTGATTTTTCTTTTTATGTTACTGAACGTCCCCCTTCTCCTGGCCACTTTTATTCATCCTAGGTGCTATTGGAGGATGGAGTTAAATGAAGATACAGAAAGAGACTCGGTGAAGAATTGTATCTACATTTTTCAACTAAGTGGTGTTCCAATAGACAAAGAGCATTGGAACAAGTATCTGAATATATTGTAAGTGCTTTTTAAATTTTTCATGTAAATAATCTGAGACATACTTCATGAGGTATCTGATAAGGATTATAGCAATACTTTGAGTCTTCTGTCCTGTATTCACAGCCTTCATACCAAGGGAGAACTCTCACTTCTTTACAGACATATTGCTTTTTTTCTACTTTTCATGAGTGTTCTGATTTTATTTCTGTTAGGCACGTCCTTTAAAGCAGTACTCTGATTGAAAAAACAACTCTCACAATAACCCATAAAAGACAATCCTCCTAATCATAGTTTCCATTGTACCATTACCAGTGATGTATGACTGAAATCAATTCCATATATTTCAACAAGTTTTTCCTAAGTAACCTACAGTAAATGGCTATACAGTCTGCTGTATCTCTAGTGCATGTACTGATTGAAGTGTTTCTGTTAGTAGTGTTTATGGTACACATAGATCTTGAGAGCTTCCACATAGATACATGTGGTTACACTATGGTTACTGAAGATGTATTGAGAATGGAAGTAAGAGGTCAGGTAACAGTGAACTGTGTTCCTGTTGCTCCCATATTTAACTTGTATAGTTGTACAAACACTAGCTTTTATATATAACCAAGGCTAGTTCCATACACTTTACATAGAGTAAAGAAATTATACTTGGACTGTAAAAACATATATTTGGATTCTTTGAAAAGTGTGGCTATCACTCGTGGTGACTGTGTATATCCCTTTTTGCTTGCCTGAGTGACAGTTGTGTCATATGATAGTTCACAACATTTGAGAACAGACAGAGAAATTACCTACAGGTTCAATTTTGCCATTATGTAATAGCCATGCATCTTCCCTTTTATGTCTGAATTGTTTATTTTCTGAGACTTACATCATGTTTATCTCTTTCATTTCTCTTGCAGTAATTTTACTATGCATAGCTGAATGTTTTAGAGATATGGGATTCATACAAAGTTATTGGATTTCCCAGAGTTGTTTTGAAACACAGAACATTGGACAACTAGGCAATTAATAGAACATCAGTAATTGATGTTTCCCAACTTTTTTGTAGGATATAGTGATTGAAAGCACAAGCTCTGAATCTACATTCCTTTTGCTGTTACTGAAATTCTCAATGATAAATATTCTGTGTAGAGGTAAAGAATATTCTAAGAGCCTCTTTATAGATAAAAACACCACAGAGGTGGAATTTCTAAGTGGAACCTGATTGTATTTAACTCTGAGTGAATCATTCAAAAGGATATATTATGTTTGATGTATATTGGTCAGATAGGACTTGACAATGAAGAGAAAGGAGTTATTTTTTCCACTAGACATAGACAAGATATGCTATTATTTTGCCAACTGAAGTGTTGCCTGTTTTTATTAAAAAAATAAAAATTTCACACTTTTTTATATTGTACTTTATAAACATCAATTATTGGCATTTACAAAGCTCACTGCAATTTCTCAATGTTCCTTGCTCTCAGGAGGGAGGTAGAGTTAAGTTAGTGTTACCAGAATGGTGGTTAAAAAGTTTTTTGAGACAGTTTTTCAGTGATGTCTTGGCTGTTCTGGATGCATTTAATAGAAAATGCTGTTTTCAAACTAACAACAATGTGACTGCATCTGCCTCCCTGAATGCTGGCTTTACAAGGCCTGTACTATATCACACCTAGCTAAAGATGTTTTCTTGGAAAAAATTATGTAACCAAGATATACTCAGTGTGAGTAAATCACATATGTGTGTAACCAAAAAATAGTTGAATGACAATGGAGTAGTGGTTTGTGCTCTTAATCTCTGACCTCAGTACCTGAAGCAAGTGTATGCATGTGCATTTGATCAGAATAGTCAAGAGCAAAGTATAATTTTTAAAAACTGTGGATTGAATTATCCTATTATGGCCTAAAAATTTCATTGCTCCTGTCCACACAAACATGTGTATACATACTTATTTTATCAATTATTATTTAGTTATATGGATTAATATAACAATAAAATTTACAAAATGATTTTATTTCTCCAGTAGTCAAACTGGAAAAAAAACCACAGGAGATGGTGATGGAGTTGAGGTTATTTGTTAAATATATTGGCACCAATTAAAAATAAATTTGAGTACAGGAACCCAATGTAGCCTCTGAGAAGGGCTACTGTGCACTCATAATTCCTCCTTTCAATGCCTTGGCTAATTCTATTAATTTTCATGATAAAACTCAAACACCTCACAATCACATATATTTTTATATTTCTCAATAATTTCAAATTAAAGATTTCTTCAGAATTTCTCTTTGGTCAAAGCCGATGCTCATGTCCTTACCTTGTGAGACAGCAAACAAAAACAAGAGATGGAACCAGTATCTGTGGAAGATGTCAATTTCACATATTATATATGAGAGACACACTCTCAGGAGTGTTTAAATCTTTTCTAATTCTCAATTTCTTATATCACTGCAATCTCACAACACGGGGCATCTGTTTCAATCTTTGGAGGTGGCAAGCAATACTGTGCAATAAAGGATATTTTTGTATTCATTACAAATGGATAGTTGTATATCCGTATACATAATAAGCATTGTATCCTTTTACAGCACAACAACAAGAATCCAGCGATTTGCTTTTGCAATGGTTTTTTCCATGGATGAAGTCAACAGGAACCCTGGTCTTTTACCAAATATCTCTCTGTTTGATGACAGTTATTCGGTTGTATGACACTGTCACAATTAAACAGTCACATTCGTATGAACATAAACAATGATAGGTTTTACCATAATATGACTGTAAAAGACAGTCAGTGTGTACAGTAGTACTTACAGGACCAAGCTGGGAAACAACTGCAATATTGCAGATATACATGGACCTCTATGTAAGTTATTAGGTGAGAGTTTTTGAAGTAGAAATTTCAGAAAAAAAAAAAACAAACAAACAAACTCTTTTGGTACCACTCAGAGATTCTAGGAAGAGTTTAAAAAGGACAATGGGCCTTATCTCAGCTGGTCTGCCCGAGACCCCCTGAGCGCGAACCCTAGTCCCCCGCGCGGCCCCATTTCCACTCCGACAAGATGAAAGAAACGATCATGAACCAGGAAAAACTCGCCAAGCTGCAGGCACAAGTGCGCATTGGTGGGAAAGGAACTGCTCGCAGAAAGAAGAAGGTGGTTCACAGAACAGCCACAGCAGATGATAAAAAACTGCAGTTCTCCTTAAAGAAGTTGGGGGTAAACAATATCTCTGGTATTGAAGAGGTGAACATGTTTACAAACCAAGGGACAGTGATCCATTTTAACAACCCTAAAGTTCAGGCATCTCTGGCAGCAAACACCTTCACTATTACGGGCCACGCTGAGACAAAGCAGCTGACAGAAATGCTCCCCAGCATCCTCAACCAGCTTGGTGCAGACAGTCTGACTAGTTTAAGGAGACTGGCTGAAGCTCTGCCCAAACAATCTGTGGATGGAAAAGCACCACTTGCTACTGGAGAGGATGGATGATGAGGTTCCAGATCTGGTGGAGAATTTTGATGAGGCTTCTAAGAACGAGGCAAACTGAATTGAGGCAGCTTCTGAAGAAGGTGACACTTGCAGAAGTTATAGGAGCTGCTATTTTATATCATGACTGCTTTTTAAAATTCTTTTGTTTATGGATCTGATAAAATCTAGATCTCTAATATTTTTAAGCCCAAGCCCCCTGGACACTGCAGCTCTTTTCAGTTTTTGCTTATACACAATTCATTCTTTGCGGCAAACTAAGCTGAAGAAGCCTGGGAATAAAGTTTGGAAAAGGTTAATAAAAAAAAAAAAAAAAAAAATAAAAAAAATAAAAAGGACAATGGCTTCATGATTTTATCAATCTATTTGTTCAAGGGCCTTAATATTAGAGACATCCTAGGTCTTCCACATGTCCTTGTTTAAATTGAGATTATAGAAAACAATAACTAATGGGCTTCTATAGAAATCTTTAAAGAAAAATGTGTTTATAAGTTCTTAGGTATGCATGCTGCCTCATGCTGCTACCTGTGTCCTAGGTCCTTCGGCTTACATTTGGACCTTTCCATCCTGTCCTGAGTGATCATGAACAATTTCCCCATCTATATCAGATGGCCCCTAAGGACATATCTTTATCCCTGGCCATGGTCTCCTTCATACTTTACTTCAGATGGAACTGGGTTGGACTAGTCATCTCAGACAATGATCAGGGTATGTAATTTCTTTCATATTTGAGAAGAGAGATGGAAAAAACACACTCTGCTTTGCCTTTGTAAACATGATCCCTATCAACATGGAGTTATATATGTCAAGAGCAGAAATGTATTACAACCAAATCATGACATCTACAACAAATGCTGTCATCATTTATGGTGATAGTGACAATACAACAGCTTTGAGTTTAAGATTGTGGGGATCTCTAGGAATAAAGAGAATATGATGACCACCTCACAGTGGGATGCCACTATAAGTAAGAGTGACTACACACTTAACTCATTTCATGGGACTCTTACTTTTGCACACCATTGTCCAGATATTTGAATTTTCAAAAATTTTGTCCAGACATTGAACCCTGTAAAATATTCTGACAAATATCTGGCAAGCCTGGAGTGGATGAACTTTAACTGTGAAGTATTGGCATCTAACTGTAACACAATGAAGAACTGCTTGTCCAATGCCACATTGGAATGGCTAATGGAACAGACTATTGACATGGCCTTTAGTGATAGCAGTTATGACATATACAATGCTGTGTATGTCGTGGCCCATGCTACTCATGAATTTTTATTTCAATATGTATATCATCAGCAAATAGGCCCATTGGGTGACTCCAAGCATCTGTGCTTTAAGGTACTGTTTCTTCTATTGCATAATATTTGGTTCAATCATAGACACACTTTTATAAGTCTCTCACATGCACAATCTGAGTCGAGTAGACCTGATATGTAAAGCATGATAGGATGGAAGAGGAAGAGACAGGCTAAGTGGAAGATATAAGTGAGGGGATAAAAATTGGAGATAATCTGAATAAATTATTTAAAGAAAATACAAATAAAAAATGCAAACTGTAAAGGCACTTTGCTTATAATGCCTATTGACTTTGGTACAAAGAACCTTAATATCATCACACTGGTCCAAAAACTAGGAATATAATCAGTGTGTGCTAATTAATCCTCTTCATGATGAGAAGATAAACCCTTCTTCATTGACTGTCAAATATGTTGTAATTATTATACGGGATGATTTCCCAAAGTTTTTAGAAATGATTCACCACCAACCCCCATAGGTACTAGGATCCTTACTTAGATATGTGAGAATTATTATGCAGGCAATAGTACTGGTATTCAATTCAATACATACATGGTTTTTCATATGTGGTATATTATACTTATTATTTTATATATGTATGTGTTTCCTGTTGCTGTAGATCTTCTTGTATATTTGTGTTGCTGTTGCTGTGAACAGATGTTTCTATTCCATCTGCTTATCTTTCCAATTATCTGTGGAAGTGAACATAAAAGTTTGTAGGTAGCAATGTCTTACTGTATGTGTGTTTGTGTCTGTCTTTATCTTTCTGTATATATTTGTCAATGAATGTGTTGTGACGTGACTAAGTGTGTATTTTTGTGTTTTTGTCAATGTGCTTGCATCTAAGTATATCTGTGTTGTTTTGTATGTGCCTGTGTCAACTGATGTGTCTGGCTTTATACCTGCCCCTCTGTGTATGTTAGATGTGACCAAAATTTATCTGTGTGTCAATGTTACTCCATGTAGTAGTTTTCTTAATCTGTTTTTCTTCTCTGAGTACTTGTCAGGGCATATGTTTAAATGCATATGAATATGTTTTGTATTCTTCTATGTCTATAGATCTTTCTACTTGTGTGTACTTGTATGTTTATAAGTTTGGGGGCATTTATGTTTATTTATTTATACATAATTGTGTTCCTGTATTGTGTGTATAATTTGTGTGATTATGAACCTCTCTACAGGTACAAATGTGCGTGTGTGTGTGTGTGTGTGTGTGTGTGTGTGTGTGTGTGTGTGTTCTTCAAGTATGTCTCTGTGTTTGGTAGTATACTCTTGAGAGCTATAAAATTCTAGGAACATTATGGTAATTTTTAAATTCAATAAACTTATTTATTCTCTTTACACCCTGAGGGTAGCCTCTTCCATCGGATCTTCTGAGTCATACTCTCCATCCACACCACCTCACTACTCATCATAAAAGAGGATCCCTCTTAGCCACTCACCCAAGCTCATCAAGTTGCATCAGGACTTCATTTTCTCTTCCCTGTGGCCTGGTTAGGCATCCCCAACAGAGTGTCGTGAAAAAAGAGATGTCAACTGATTCCTAATCTGAGACATCCCTCACTCTCCTTATTATGGCACACACATGAAGCCTGAGCTTCCCGTTTGCTTTATCTGGGTAGTGGTCCTAGGCCCTGTCTATGTATGGTCCTTAGCAGGTGTTTTAATCTCCACAAGCCGCTCAAGGCCCTGGCTAGTAACTATTTTGGCCTACTTGTGGATCTCTGTTACTTCTATATCTATCTTTACACCAACTTTTCCATAAGACTCCATGCACTTTAATCTGTGTTTGCCTGTGAATCTCAGCATCTGTTTCCATCCAATTCTGGGTGTAGGTTCTCAGAGGAGAGCTTTTCTAGGCTCCCCTATGCAAGCATAGCAGAGAATCATTAATAGTTCCAGGGTTTGGCTTTCTCTTAAGGGATGGGTCATCCATGTGTCCAGGTATTGTTTGGAAATCCCCTCAGTCCAACCATTATCTTATCCTTGCATGTTATAGGCAGGTTAAATTTGGGGCTGAAGTTTTGTTGGATTGACTGGTGTTCCGTTCCCTCCAAAAACAGTCCTATCTAGTCTCCATGACCTTTCCTACCAGTATTCTGACCTAGACTCACTCCCATATCCTACCAGAAACACAGTATGTCTTAGGTCTCCATTTTGTCACAGAGATTTTAATTTTATTTATCCAGTTCCTTTCATTTGTTTTTTGCTCCTGGATACTTTTTTTGCATTTGCATTTAAGATAAAGTCATATTATACTGTCTGACTTCAAGAAGGGAATATGCACTACAGTATTCAATTTAAATTTCAGTTTTATGACATTCTGAAGACTATCCACTTCACCAATCCAGTTGGGGACAGAGTAAATATGAACCAAAGAGAAAACTGCAGAAGGAATGTGACATTTTCTATATTTCCAATTTGCAACAAGGTCTTGGAATTAAGGTGATGATTGGAAGTTTCAGCCCATATTTTTCACATGGTCAACAGTTCCACTTATCTGCAGAGATGATGAAGTGGGAAACAGGAAGTACAAAGGTAGGTTTGAAGATAGTGTGCTGATTTACTCTACACAGCAGTAAACACTGTCGAGTATGTACCTTCTAAATTAGTGAAATAGAGTGTCAGATAAAGAATCAAAAGATGTCACCTTATACTATGCTTCTAATTTTTGCTTTGTTGATGTGATATATTTATTAGTTCTTTGAACATTCTATAATTCCATACAGTTACTTGTATCATACCAGAGCTGTTTCTATTTTTAAATATAACTGGAACACTCTATTTTATCACCATTTTATATTACTTGTTCTAAAGTGAGCAATAGTTTGTTTGTATCAGTCTTATCACTATATCATGATTTCTCTACTTATGTTGGATCTCTGGCACAGGTGTAAAAGATATTGAGGTTTTCTTAAGAATGGAGTAAGAGGAATATATAAATCATCCATTTAATATGCAATACTGTTTAACTATTTTTACAATGAGCTTCTAGACACTAAATGTTTCTATATATGAATTAAATTTTCATGACCCATGCTAACTTTTTAACATTCATAACTTTACTCAATTAATTTTTTATTTAATGCATTTATGAATGGTTTGTCTGTATACATGTCTATGCAATACTGGCACATGTAATGCATATGGATTCCAATAAGTGATTCAGATTCCTGGGAACTCAAGCAGATTTTTGCCAGACAATGGGTTTTCAAAGTCAAACTTGAGTCCTCTTCATGAGTAATAATTATTACTGAAAATGAGCTATCTCTCCAACCCTAAGTAATAACACTGAAGAAATTTCTCACCTGAAGAGGGTTGTTTAACACTTTTAATTGTAGCATAGTTCATTCTACCAATAGTGGGCTATCTAGTTTAATTCTCAATATGGGGTGGGTTGATAGTAATATAAATGTAGCTTTAAGAAAAGAAACTTCACATGATGTGTGCTCTGTATATTACAATTATTAATTTTTGATATGGGGGTGTTGTGGTATTTATTTCAAATTACCCTGTTTCAAAGTTCATTGAAATTTAAAAGAGTTTACTTCAGGAATATCTTCAATTTTGACATCAAGTGATATGTAATATTTATCAGAAAATGTAAAACTTACAGTAAATTATTCTCCTCAGTGTGATGAGAAAATTCTATCTAAGGTAAAAGAATAAATATCCCAGGCACAGGTGTACACTGGCATTTTCTCCAAAGCCAGAAACACTCAGCCCTGCACTCTGTATTGCCACACAGTCTCCAACTGAACTGTGGGCTGTAAAACACTAGTGGTCTATGTCTGCTCTCCCATGAGAGACCTCAAGGTGTACACCATTGATTAATTTGTCCTCAGGTCAACAGGCTAATCCAAGGAGTTCCCAGGTTTAAGCAGACACAGGCAAATGAAAGGTTCCTAAACTTTAGCCAAAATCTAGCTTTTTGTCTTTGACCAAGCAGTGGTCTGCAAGGCATCAGTGTTTGGGCCTTCTTGCCCAAAGGACTGTCAACAATGTGGAACATCAGTGAAACTGTCCTCAGACTCTCAGTCCAATCCATAGAGAATTCCTGGATCTGACCTAGGTCAGAAAAAGTATCCCTGATACATGTTGGTGAGGAGTCTCCAAATATAGTCACTCACATATGAGTTGCTCTTAAGGGCTAGTGAAGGAAAACAGAAACCACAGTCATACACCACACAAAGCAAGATGACTCTTTAGCCAGCATGACATCAAAAATTATAAAAGCCAAAATAACATAGCATTTCAAAACCCAGTTATCCCAAAACAATCAGCCCTGGAAACCCTAAATTCACTGAAAAAAAAATGACTTCTGATCCTGAGGCCTATTGAGAGGAAATTAAGACATAACTGAAAGAAATTCAGGAAAATACAAACAATCAGGTGAAGGAAATTAATAAAACAGTCCAGAACGTGAAGATGAAAATGGAAACAATAATAAAAAGCACTAATTGAGGAAAGCCCGGAAAGAGAATTTAGAGAGGAAAAGAGAACCTGCAGAGATAAGCAGCCCCAACACAATACAAGAGAGGGAGGTAAGAATCTCAGGTGTAGAAAATACAATGGAATAATCTGATGAAACCACCAAAGAAAATATTTTAAAATTCCTGACAGAAGACATCCAAGTAATCATGGACACAATAAAAAGATGAAAGCTGAGGATAATAGGGATTGAGGAAAGAGAAGATGCCAGGCTCCAAGCCAGGAAAACATTTTCACAAAATAATAGAAGAAAACTTCCACAATTTAAAGGTAGAGATGCATATAAATATACAAGAAGGCTACATTGTACCTAATAGAGTAGACTCTAAAAGAAAGTCCTGCCACATAACACAAAGTGCATGGAAAAAAGAAAAACATATGAAAAGCACCAAGAGGAAAGGGCCAAATAACCTACAATTTCAAACCTATCAGAATCACATCTTTGTTTTCATCAGAGTTCATAAAAGCCAGAAGGGCCTAGGCAGAGAACTTACAACCCCTAAAAATCTACAGATGACAGTACTGATTACTATACCCAACAAAATTTTCAGTAACTTTAGATGAAGAAAATAAGATATTCCATGACAAAAGTAAACAAAAACTGTGCCTATATAAAAATCCAGTTCTCCAGAAGACAATAGTTGGAAAACTCAAAGTAAAAAAGTCTAACTAAACCAAGGAAAAAATAGGCAATAGATAACTTCACTTTAGCAAAACAGAAACCACACAAACACACTATCACAACCAACATCAAATAAGAAGACATAAAATTCACTGGTCATGAATATCTCTAAACATCAATGGTTTCAATTCTGCACTAAAAGTAACAGACTAATAGAATTGATGCATATAACCAGACCAAATATTCTCCTGCATTCAAGAAACTTATCTCAGGCAAAAATATAGAATTACCTCACAGTAAAGGTTGTAAAAAGTTCTTCCAAGAGAACAGACAGAAGAAAAACGCCGAAGTAGCCATTCTAAATATCTAGTAAAATAGACTTTCAACCAAAATTAATCAAAGGAGATGAAGAAGCACATCTCATACTCATCAAAGGAATACTCAACTAAGATGAAATCAGGATCCAGAACATCTATGCCCTAAGCACAAGTGCACCTACATTTGTAAAAAGAAATAATAAAGCTTAAACCACACATCTATCACCACACACTAATAGTGGGAAACATCAACACCCCTGCTATAACCAAAGGATAAGTCAATGAAACAGAAGCTAAAGCAAGACATAATGTCATTATCTGATGTCATGTATCACATGCACCTAACAGATATCTATAGAACGTCCATCCAAACACAAAAGATTATACCTTTTCTAAAGACCTCATGGAACCTTTTTCATAACTGACCATGCAATAGGTCACAAACAAGCCTCAACAAATACAAGAAGATTGAAATAATACAGGGAATACTATCAGAACGCCATGCACTATAGCTGGACCAGTACCACAACAGAGATATCAAAATGCCTACACACACATGGAAACGGAAGGACATTCTGCTTAATGACAAGTAGGTCATGGAAGCAATAGAGAAATTATGAACTTCTAAAAATTCAATGAAAATAAAAGTACAACCTACTCGATTTGATGGGACACATTGAAAGCATTGCTAAGTAGAAAATTCATAGCACTGAGTACCTTCATAAAGAGATTAGAAACATATCATACAGGCAACATAATTAGACACCTGGAGATCCTAGAAAAATAGAATCAGAAAATCCCAAGATGAGTAGATGGCTGGAAACTATCAAACTTGTGACTGAAATCAATAAACTATCATCAAAGATAACAATTTACAGAATCAACAAAACAAGAATTTGTTCCTTGAGAAAATCAGCAAGGCAGACAAAGTCAATAAAATGCAGAAAGGAGCTATTCAAATCAACAAAATCAGAAATGAAAAGGGAGACATAACTATTGACACTGGAAAAAAATCAAAAGAATTCTTAGGTCTTGCTTCAAAAGCCTATATGCCATGAAATATAAAATATGAATGAAATGTATGTTTTTCTTGAAAGACTCCAATTGCCAATGTTGAATCAAAATCAGGTAAACCAACTAAATAATCCTATTTCTTCTGAAGAAATAAATAAGTACCATATATCTCCCAACAACAACAAAAGAGACCAGGGCCATATGGTCTTAGCAAAGAATTCTATGCGATTTCAAAGAACTATTACCAGTACTCTTCAAACACTCCAGTAAATAGAAATCAAAGGAACATTATCAAACTCATTCTATAAGGTCACAGTCACCTTGATACCTAAGCTCAAAAAGACCCAATAAAGAAAGAGTATTTCAGACCAATTTTTCTCATGAACATCATTGAAAACTACTTAATAAAGTACTCTCAGACCAAATCCAAAACAACACCCAAATGTCATTCTCCATGAACAAATAGGCTTCATCCCAAGCATGGAGGTATGGATATTGATCAATGCAATACATTATATTAACAAGCTGAAAGAAAAAAACACATGATCAGCTCCACAGATACCAAAAAAGCATTTGACAAAATCCAGCATACACACATGTTTAAAATTAAAGAGAGATCATGAATACAAGGCCAACATTTAACTTAATGGTGATAAGCTCAAAGAAATTCTATTAAAATCAAGGACTAGACAAGGCTGTCCACTCTCTCCATATCTTGTCAATATAGTACTTGAAGTTCTAGGTAGAGAAAAAATAAAACAAAATGAGAGCAAGGAGATATACTTTGAAAAAGAAGTTAAGTTATCAATATTTGACAGTAATAATATACTTTACATAATGGACCAGAAAAATCCATGAAGAATACTACTATAGCTGATAAAAAGGTTTAGAAAAATTATTAGATACAAGGTTTATTAAAAAACATCTGTAACCCTTTTGTATATAAATAGCAAAGGGCTGAGAGAGAAACTGGGGAAACGATGTACTTTACAATAGTGACAAAGAACGTAAAGAACCTTTGTGGAATTCTAACCAAGCAATTGAATGAAACTTGTGTTAAAAAATCTTCAAGTCTCTAAGAAAGAAATTAAACAAGTTCTCAGAAGATGGTAAAACCGCCTAAGCTCATGGATCAAGAGGATCAACAAAGCAGAAATTGTCACATGAGAAATAGCAATATACAGATCCACACAGCCCCTATAAAAATATCTACACAATTCTTTACAGATATAGAAATACCAATTCTCAACTTCATGTTCAAAACCAAAAAGACATGAAAGCTAAAACAATAATGTACGATAAAATGTCTTCAGGAGGAAACTCCATCTGTGATATAAAGCTGCACTTCAGAGCAACAATAATAAAAATGGCATGGAACTGGCATAGAAGTGAGATAGTTGATCAAGGATTTGAATTGAAGACACAGGGGGAAAAAAACGCATATACTATGGACACATGGTTTTAGACAAAGAAGCCAAAACAATATAGGAGAAAAATGATAGCATTTTCAAAAAATTTTCCAGGTCTAACTGAATGTCTAGATGTAGAGAAATGTAAATAGGTCCTTATTTATCACCCAGTATGAAAACAAAGTCCAAGTGGATTCAAGACCTCAACATAAAACCAGAAACATTAAATTGTTAAAAAAAAAATGGGGAAGAGCTTAGAAATCATTGGCACAAGAGACAAGTTCCTGGACAGAATACCATGAGCATAGGTTCTAATATCAAAAATTAATAAGTGGAACCTCATGTAAGTCAAAGGATATTGTCAACAGAACAAAACAACATCCAATAATCTGGGAAGATATTTTTACCAACTCTACATCTCACCAAGGGATATTATCTGAAGTATTTAAAGAACTCAAAAAATTAAACACCAGCAAACCAAATAACCAAATTAATAAATGTGTTACACAGTTAAACAGAGAATTGTCAGCCGATGAGATTTGAATGGCTGAGAAACATCTATAAATAATCAATGTTCTTAGTAATCAGGAAGAGGTAAATGTAATCACATCTGCCATTCCATCTTACAATTATCATGATGGGTAAATTAAAAAACTGAAGTGGCAGCACATGCTGGCAAGGATGTGAGGAAATGGAAATGCTCTTCCATTGCTGGTGGAAGTGTAAACATGGACAAACCACCATGAAAATCAATCTGGTCCTTTCTCAGAAAATTTGGAGTAGTTATACTTAAAGGCCTTGCTATACCACTCCTGGGCATATAGGCAAAAGACGATCGTCCATACAACAAAGACATTTGCTCAACTATGTTCATAATAGCTTTAGGGTCTGGAAACAACCTATACGCCCCTCAACCAAAGATTGTATAAAGAAACTGGGGTACATTTACACAATGGAATACTAAGCAGCTATTAAAACCAAGGAAATTTTGAAATTTTTGGGAAAAAGAGATAGAATTGGAAATGATCATCCAAAGTGAGATAACTGAAACCCAGAAAGACAGCCATGGTATAAAAGAAGATATCAGCTCAACATTGATGTCCTCTGAGGGACTCCACCCAGCAGTGGATCAGCACATATGGTTGAACCTGATGCTGAACACCTGGTGGAGTGCAGAAAGTGGTATGTAATTACAGGGAGATGGAAGAACCTACAGGGTTCAGGAACTCCACAAGGAGACCATCAAGGTTCAGGGATTTGGACCCAAGAGGGCCTGTGCAAACTGTTGCACCTACCAAGTAAATGTATGGAGTAAACCTAGACGAGATTCCCCCCACTGTTCAGATATATTCCATGGACAGCAAATTGTCCACAGTCATGTGTATATCAGCATCTGCCTCTGACGTGAACTCTAGTGGCCAGGATTTGAGCACTTCCTTTTGGCGGAGAGGCCCTGCAGCACACAAAGAAAGGGTCAGCAAGTTGTCTGTATGAGATCTGATATGTTGTGCCTATATGGTGATTGAGGCGGTCCCTTTATGTCAGAGGTCTAGGGGAGAGGGAGATTGGAAGAGGGAGTGTGGGAACATGAAGAAATAAGTGATTGATAATATTCAGACAGTCATAGGCGAGGGGAAGAATGGGAAAATGGGGGGAGGGAAGAATGGGAGGATACAAGGGATGCGATAAACATTGAGATGTAACAAGTATAATTAATTTTTAAAAAATTTTTTAAATAAAATAAAGGTATAATTCATGTAAAAATATTCAGTATGTATTCTAAATAAATGTTATCAACTAGCCAATGGTCAGAATATTCTCCACAGTTGAGTGGAGAGTGTGATATGACTTTCTCACGTACTATGGTGCCTCACATTTGACCATGTCCCCTGGAGAGGGAGACCTGGTGGCACTCAGAGGAAGGACAGCAGGTAGCCAAGAAGAGACTTGATACCCTATGAGAATATATAGGGGGAGGTAATCCCCCTCAGGAACAGTCATAGGGGAGGGGAATAATGGGAAAATGGGGTGCGGGAGGAATGGGAGGATACAAGGGATGGGATAAACATTGAGATGTAACAAGAATAAATTAATAAAAAAAAGAAAAATTTAATTTTTTGTAATTTGGCATTAAGGACAACACCTCCTGCATGAATGCTCATCACAGAGCTTCATCCTACATTGAGATATATTTTTAACTACATATGTACTACTGGCAAGATGTATTTCTTTGTATTATTAATTCTTTGGACATCAGTTTAGTTTTACTTGTTTTTGTTTTTGGCAAAATAACATGTTATGTTGAATCTCTTTAATATAACAATAAAATAAAATTTAAACTAGGTAATACAAAAGTAATAATTATAAATGAATTCCCAAAGAACCAAGAACACAAATCACCTCTGTGAGTATAAAATGAGATCTTGAATACTAGGATACAAGAAGACACTGAGTGAATAGTTGAAAGACGAATGCAATGATGATACAACATATTGTTTTTAAAAAACTACAATACATAATGGAACAAAATATATCAAATAAAAACATCAGTATTCTCACCAAGGGAGTATTTCAAGTTGAAGACTGGATGCAAAGGCTTCAAGACAAGATATATGAAGTAGAATACTCAAAGTCTGATGAAAATAAAACAATAAAGAAGAATCAAATAGAAGACAGGAAGGGCATACGATGAACATATCAAATTTACAAACCATGGGCACAATAGAAGAAACAAAACAGACTAAAGGCATCTGCATGATACCCAGTAAAATGTAGCTTTAACTTTCTTAAATAAAACATGATCTCTGACCATATAGAGAGAGCACTTATTTTAACACTAAACCTTTAACACCAGAAAAGAGCCAGCATTTTGTTGTTGTTGTTGTTGTTCTTTGATTGATTGGATTCTTGGTTGGTTTTGTTTTTCTAGAAAGAGTTTCTCTGCATAGCCTTGGTAGTCCAAGTCTCATTTAGTGGAGCATGCTGGTCTCAGACTCAGCAATTGCATTGCCTCTGCCTACCTGAGTTCAAGAATTAAATGCATATACCACCACAAAGAAGAGCCAGCCCTTTGTTTTGTACCAACAAGAGGATATGGAATGCTTCTATATTGAAGCCCTATTTATACAAGAGACCATATGAAGATTTACAGATTCCACTATGGAGGCTCTTAAAGAAGGAGAGTAACAGTAATACATGACAGACATTTAGAGACATAACTGTCAAGCCCAGTTACTATGAACAGTATATTGATATCTCATAAAAGAAGAAAACAGGCCAAAGTTCAATAACGAACACAATTATAGAAATTCATGTCCACTGAAACAGCACAATAAATGACACTTTAATAACTCCTTCATACTTATAAGTAAGATGGATACAAGCTGCCAAAGATACATAAATAAAACACTAGAACAGCAGAAAGAAAAACAGCTATTAGAAATGACTTGAAAGTCTGATAACAACACATAGAAATGATTAAAATAATTGTAAATAATAACTGAATTGTAGTAATCACATTCTCTAATTGAAACACGAAGACAAAAAAAATGACTTATGACAAAGACATGTTTATTGCCTCCATGACAAAGTCAGAAACTCATTCACATACATGAAGAGACGCATTCTAAAGAATAGTGGAAATGCATTGTAATGAAGTGTAATACAAATATTAGAAAATAATCTCTATGACAGATGAGTACGGAATAATTGTGGACTAAACACCTACCAATGAACTCAGCAACAAAAGAAAAAAATCGCTCACTTAGGAGGACTTGAATTCATTCCAGCAATGAAAGCATGGCTCAACATATATAGATCAATTAAAGTTAATCCATCACATAAATCATCTCAATCATAGAATCACATTTTTCCCACAATAAAGAACAAAAGATTCAAAGTGAGAAGACAGAAATGGATCAGTTATCCAATGCAGTCCCCAATTTCAATGTTCATTGTCATGCAAGGGACCTTCAAGTTCAATATTTTAACTTATTTTCTTCGATTTAAATTAAGCAATGTTGATTCAAGTGACCCCTGTTTTTCCAGGCCCTGTGGAGCCTGTTCACCTCAGGAAACACTCCCCCCTCCAGCTCAGTACACAGATTTCAGTACTTCCTCACCACAAATAAATCAGTATTTGTGAACTCAGATTTTTCTTTTTCACACTCAGCTTGTCAAATTTACACTGTTTATTTATTGGAGGTCATGCTTGGTATCTGAGACTCTGGGACAAATTTCCCTTGTTGCATAAGTCTCTTAGTCTTATACTGGTAATCTGGTGTGCGATTAGACACTGACCCTAAGCAAAGTGAGAAAAAACAGTTGATTTGGCTCAGCAATTACTGTCAAGGGAAGACAAGGCAGGAATCTGTGGATTGAAACTAAGTCTAAACCCTGAAAAAACTCTGCACACTGGCATATTCTGCTTTATTTCTCATAGAACTCTACCTAGCAAGAGCACTTCCCACAGTAGGATGGACACTTATGCATAAATTACCACTGAGTTAAATGCCTCACAGATATACAGCCTAGTCTGATGGAAATAATTTCTCAAGTTTGGAAGCAATGTCATTTTTCATCAATTTCTTTCCATATTTGTTTATAGAATAAGTTTATTCATAACTCAACAAGCTAATATAATACATATGGAAGAAGTAGGTAAAAACTCTGACAATGACATGTGTCTAATTTTCCTCAGATATTGCCCTGTGTGTGTAGTGCTGACTGTGGTCCTGGATTCAGAAAATTCTGGAAAAAGGGAATGGCTGCCTGCTGTTTTGAATGCAGTCCATGCCCAGAAAACGTAATTTCTAATTAGACAAGTGAGTATTGGGGTTATGTAGAAACCTTCCAGTTTATCATCATCTCCTACCCATTCTGAGATACTTAACTTGTTGAAAAACCAACTGCCCAAATAATACAGATAACTTTCCTAAGTGGGTTTTTGTAGAAATACAAATACTAACAATTCTCTGAATAACAGCAATCAATATACCCTTATGTTTTTATCAACTCTGTGACCCATTTTCAATTGATGGAAGATCACATTTTCTCAAAGAAAGAATTTTGATAATCAAACTTTAGTTTGAATGAATTTTATAGATTTCTTAGAGATAAATCTGTTCTTAAGCTTTATGTAGGTTAGAATCCAGTCACAGATCTTTAAAAATATTTATTTATTCTCTTTGTGTGTGTGTGTGTGTGTGTGTGTGCGCGCGCGCGCACGCGTGTGTGTCCCTACATGATTTGCACACACCACATATATACAGGATCTCATGTAGAATAGAATAGGCCATCAGACAGACTGGACCCTGCCATGTCACTGTTGGGTACTAAACACAAGTAAGTTGTCTGTTAGATTAATATAGAGGGAAAATATTTCTCTTACAATTATGAGAATCTAAGAATGAGATGTAAAATAATGAGTAATGTTGAAATACTCATTTTCAAGTATCTGATGTTATATAAATCAAAGCATGTGGGGAAAAATCTTCAGATATGATGTAGGAAATATGAGGATTCTTGTAATCAATAATTTATATACAGCATCCAATTAATAGTGTAATGATGTGGTAGGTTAGATAGATTTATACAGAATTAAGTTCAAAATATTAAAATGTTATTGCTACCTACACAGAGTGTATTAGTCTAATAATTATTTGTGTAGAGGTGACTAAATGCAAATAGACAATGGATAATTTTTCATGTCTATTGCCTGTCATCTTATATAACTAAATGAAAGTTCTTAAAGGGAACTAGTGGCAATCTAAATGACCCAGAAGTTAAATATCTTGCCACTATGCTGATAAACTGAATTCATGCCTAGGATCCATGTAGGGAGAGTAAGTAAGTCCTAGAACATGGCTTCTTACATACATGCATTTCAGCACACAATATTCTCTAAAATAAACTATGTGTAGTAAAATTGTTTTAAATGTAAAAACGAGTAATACTAGAGGCTATTTACATTAATGAATAATACAAATGTTACACAAAATTATATTTATGAATTTAATTAGGTTTATGTTTTGGGGGAGGGGATGCATGTAACAAACACAGATGTAGGTGAGAGGTTACAAAAACACAGATGGACAAAGTAACATGAAGATTTGAAACACCTGATGTAAGTGTTGGAATTTGAATGCAGGTTTTCTGAAATATAAGTATATTCTCTTTACGGCAGAGCCAACTAGCTAAGGTGTATAAACACATTAACTAATTACATCTATCTATACATGCATTGCACTAGATAAAACTAATGAACTACATGGAAGCACATCATTATTCTCTGCAATTGTCCAATAATTGGGTGAAATTTTAATCGTATATATTATCGTTGCCATTCGGGATCTTGTAACTTATAAATGAAGTACTATAGGGTAACAAAAAAAATCTTGGTTACAAGTATTGGAATACTTGTGTTATCTTGGTCATGTTGTTTATCAATGTGTATTTTGTCTTGCATACACTTACAGAATCTGGGTTCCATAGAGTTTAAAAGAAGGGAGGAGGAAGGGGATGAGTGCTTCCGAACAAAATGAAATCAAGATGAAAGGTTTGAGTGCTTGGGGAGTATAGAGTTTTCTACTTTCAGTGTTATTGCTGGTGCTTCTCATTAACAGGTATCAGGAGTCTTGGTTCCTAAGGCCAGATAAGCATACAACTGAGTAATTATTTAATATTTTTGCAGTTTTCAATTATTTTCTTTTAATTTTATTTTATTAATTTATTCATATTATATCTCAATGGTTATCCCCTCCCTTGTATCCTCCCATTCCTCCCTCACTCCCATTTTCCCCTTACTCCCCTCCCTTATGACTGTGACTGAGGGGGACTTCCTCCCCCCTGTATATGCTCATAGGGTATCAAGTCTCTTCCTGGTAGCCTGCTATCCTTCCTCTGAGTGCCACCAGGTCTCCCCATCCAGGGGACGTGGTCAAATATGAGGCACCAGAGTATGTGTGAAAGTCATACCCCACTCTCCACTCAACTGTGGAGAATGTCCTGTCCGTTGGCTAGATCTGGGTAGGGGTTAAAATAGGATTTATTCACAACTGACTCAAAATTCCTTTTTAAGGTCTTTTTGAAATTTTACTTTTTTCAACAATCAACATTTAATAATTCTGTAGAATTATTGCTATGGTTGAATAATTATACTTTGGAGTGCCTTGTTCTGAATATCAAAAACTATTTTTTATGTATAATTTACTGTTAATTTTTTATTAGTTTATTCATATTACATCTCGATTGTTAGCCCTTCCCCTGTTTCCTCACATTCTTCCCTCCCTCCCATTTCTCCCCTTCTCCCCTCCCCTATGTCTGTGACTGAGGGAGACCTCCTCCCCCTATATATGCTCTCAGAATATCAAGTCTCTTCTTGGTAACTAGCTATCCTTCCTCTGAGTGCCACCAGGTCTTCCCATCCGGGGGACATGGTCAGAGAAGGGGCAGCAGAGTTCATGTGAGAGTCAGATCTCACTCTCCACTCAACGGTGGAGAGTCGGCTAGGTCTTGGTAGGGGTTCGAAGCTTACTGCCTATATTCTCCTTGGCTGGTGCCTTAGTTTGAGGAGGACCCCAGGATCCAGATCTGCCTGTCATAAAGTTCTTCTTGTAGGTTTCCAGGACCCTGTGGGTCCTACCATTTCCTCTTTTTTCCATTCTACTCTTGCCTAAAGTCTCAATCAGATATCCTCTCCTCTGACCCACTTTCTTGGTAAGTAAAGATTTTCGTGGTACGAATCCCTTGGACTAGTGTTTTAATATAAGTGAGTATATACCGTTTGTCTCTTTTTGCTTCTGGGTGAACTCACTCATTATGATAATTTCTAGTTCAATCCATTTGTCCACAAATTTCGGGAATTCCTCGTTTTTAATAGCTGAGTAGTATTCCATCGTGTAAATATACCACAGTTTCTTAGTCCATTCTTCTACTGAGGGACACTTAGGCTGTTTCCATGTTCTGGCTATTATGTATAGAGCAGCTATGAACATGGTTGAACATATGTCCCAGTTATGTGGTAGGGCATTTTCTGGGTATATTCCAAGGAGTGGGATGGCTGGGTCTTGAGGAAGCCCTATTCCCATTTTTCTGAGAAAGCACCAGATAGCTTTCCAACGTGGTTGTACTAGTTTGCATTCCCACCAGCAATGAAGGAGTGTTCCTCTCTCTCCACATCCTCACCAACATGTGGTGTCATTTGAGTTTTTGATCTTAGCCATTCTGATGGGTGTAAGATCGAATCTCAGTGTCGTTTTGATTTGCATTTCTCTGATGAATAACGAGGACAAACATTTCTTTAAGTGTTTCTCGGCCATTTGATATTCCTCTGTTGAGAATTCTCTGTTAAGTTCCAAGCCCCATTTCACAATTGGGTTGTTTGGTTTTGTGGTGTTTAATTTCTTGAGTTCTTTATATATTTTGGATATTAAACCTTTGTCAGATGAAGGGTTGGTGAAGATCTTTTCCCATTCTGTAGGCTGTTGCTTTGTTCTCTTGCCTTACAGAAGCTTCTCAGCCTCATGAGGTCCCATTTATTAATTGTCGACATTAAGGCCTGGGTTGTTGGTGTTCTGTTCAGGAAGTTGTTTCCTGTGCCTATGTGTCCCAGGCTCTTCCCCACTTTTTCCTCTAACTGAATTAATGTCTCTGGTTTTAAGTTGAGGTTTTTAATCCACTTGGACTTGAGTTTTGTGCACGGTGACAAATAAAGGTCTAATTGCATTTTTCTACATGTAGACATCCAGTTAGACCAGCACCATTTGTTGAAGATGCTATCCTTTTTCCATTGAATAGATTTGGCTTCTTTGTCAAAAATCAAGTGAGCAAATGTGTGTGGATTTATCTCTGGGTCTTCAATTCGATTCCATTGACCCACCAGTCTATTGCTTTGCCAGTACCATGCTGTTTTAATTACTGTTGCTCTGTAGTACAGCTTGAGATCAGATATGGAGATTCCTCCAGAGGATCTTTTGTTGTATTGGATTGTTTTTGTTATTCTGGGTTTTTTATTTCTTCATATAAATTTGAGAATTGATCTTTCAATATCTTCAAAGTATTTTGTAGGTATTTTGATAGGGATTGCGTTGAATCTGTAAATTGCTTTTGGTAAGATGGCCATTTTTACTATGTTGATTCTCCCGATCCACGAACAAGGTAAATCCCTTCATCTTCTCATGTCATCTTCAATCTCTTTCTTCAGAGGTTTGAAGTTTTTTTCGAATAAGTTCTTCACTTGCTTGGTTAGAGTTACTCCTAGATATTTTATATTGTTTGTGGCTATTGTGAAGGGAGTAGTTTTCCTAATTTCTTCCTCTGCCTGTTTGTCATTTCTATACAGGAAAGCTACTGACTTTTTTGAGTTTATTTTGTATTCTGCCAATTTGCTGAAGGTTTTTATCAGCTGTAGGAGTTCTCTGGTGAAATTTTGCGGGTCACTTATATACACTATCATAGCATCTGCAAATAAGGATAATTTGACTTCTTCCTTTACCATTTGGATCCCCTTGATCTCCTTTTGCTGTCTTATTGCTCTGGCTAGAACTTCGAGAACTATGTTGAAGAGATAATGGGACAGGGGGCAGCCTTGTCTGGTTCCCGATTTTAGAGGAATTTCCTTGAGTATCTCTCCATTTAATTTAATGTTGGCTGTTGGTTTGCTGTATATGGCCTTTATTATGTTTAGATAAGTGCCTTGTATTCCCGATCTCTCCAGAACTTTGAACATAAATGGGTGTTGGATTTTGTCAAATGCTTTTTCTGCATCTAAAGAGATGATCTTTTAGTTTCTTTATATGGTGGATTACATTGATGGATTTCCGTATGTTCAACCATCCCTGCAGGCCTGGAATGAAGCCTACCTGTTCATGGTGAATGATGTCTTTGATATGCTGTTGTACTCGCTTTGCGAGAATTTTGTTGAGTATTTTTGCATCAATGTTCATAGAAGAAATTGGTCTGAAATTCTCTTTTTTTGTTGGGTCTTTGTGAGGTTTAGGTATCAATGTGACTGTGGCCTCATAAAAGGAATTTGGTAATATTCCGTCCATTTTCATCTTTTGGAATAGCTTGAATAGTATCGGTATTAGCTCCTCTTTGAAGGTCTGGTAGAATTCTGAACTGAAACCATCTGGCCCTGGGCTTTTTTTGGTTGGGAAATTATCAATGGTTGCTTCTATTTCTATAGGTGAAATAGGGCTATTTAATTTGTTTATCTGGACTTGGTTCAATTTCCGCAAATGGAATCGGTCAAGAAATTTGTCCATTTCTGTTAAATTTTCGAATTTTGTGACATAAATGCCTTTAAAGTAGGTTCTTATAATTCTTTGTATTTCTTCGGTGTCTTTTGTTATGTCTCCCTATTCATTTCTAATTATGTTAATTTGGATAGTGTTTCTCTGTCTTTTAGTTAGATTGGCTAACCCTTTGTCTATCTTGTTAATTTTCTCAAAGAGCCAGCTCTTGGTTTTGTTGATTCTTTGGATTGTTCTCTTTGTTTCTAATTTATTGATTTCAGCCCTGAGTTTGATTATTCTAGGTGTCTACTCCTCCTGGGTGTTTCTGCTTCTTTTTTTCTAGAGCTTCCAGATGTGTTCTTAGGTTGTTTATGTGGGATGATTCCTTTTTCTTTTTGAAGGAGCTTAGTGCTATGAATTTTCCTCTTAGCACTGCTTTCAATGTGTCCCACAAATTTGGGTATGTTGTTCCATCATTTTCATTGAATTTCAGGAAGTCTTTTATTTCTTCTCTTATTTCTTCTGTGACCCATGTGTCATTAAGTAGAAAGTTGTTTAGGTTCCACGTGTTAGTATGCTTTTTATTATTTCTATTGTTGTTGAAGTCCAGCCTTAGACCATGGTGATCTGATAAGATACGAGGTATTATTTCAGTCTTCTTGTATCTGTTGAAGTTTGCTTCGTGACCAACTATGTGATCAATTTTAGAGTATGTTCCATGGGGTGCTGAGAAAAAGGTGTAATCCTTTGCATTTGGATGGAAAGTTCTGTAGATATCTGTTATATCCATTTGATTCATGACATTGGTTAATGAAGTTATTTCCTGGCTTATTTTTTGATTCAAAGACCTATCCTTGAGTGAAAGAGGGGTGTTGAAGTCTCCCACTATTAATGTGTGGGTATCAATGAGTGGGGCAAGCTTTGTTAATAACTCTTTTCAAATATGGGAGCTGTTGTATTCGGAGCATAGATGTTCAAAATTGTGATGTCTTCTTGGTTGACTTTACCTTTGACGAGTACAAAGTGACCATCCTCATCTCGTTTGATTAATTTTGGTTGAAAGTCTATTTTATTAGATATTAGAATGGCTACCCCAGCTTGCTTCTTGTGACCATTTGCTTGGAATATTTTTCCCCAACCTTTTACTCTGAGGCAATGTCTGTCCTTGTGGTTGAGATGTGTTTCTTGAATGCAGAAGAATGTTGGGTCATGTTTATGCATCCACCCCATTAGTCTGTGTCTCTTTATTGGAGAATTGAGACCACAATTATTCCGTACTCATCTGTCATAGAGATTATTTTCTAATATTTTTTCTTTGTTCTGTATATTTTGTGTTGTTATTATTATGTGGTGGGGAGATTTTCTATTCAGATCTATTCTATTTGGTGTTCTGTATGCCTCTTGTATGCTCATATGCATCTCCTTCTTCAAATTGGGGAACTTTTCTTCTATTATTCTATTAAAGATGTTTTCTTGGCTGTGGAGTCGGTTGCCTTCTCTTTCCCCTTCCCCTATTATTCTCAAGTTTCGTCTTTTCATGGTGTCCTTGATTTCTTGAATGCTCTGTGTCAGTCACTTTTCAGATTTAGAATTTCCTGTGATGGGTGTTGCCAGTTCTGCGATTGTATCTTCAAGACCCGATATTCGTTCTTCCATTTCTTGCAATCTGTTAGATAAGGCCACCTCTGAGATGCTTGCTTTATTTTCTAATGCTTTCCAATCACGTTTTTCTTCTGTGTGTTCCTTTATGATAGCTTCCATCCTTATCTTCAGGTCTTGAACTGTTTTAATGATTTCCTTCATCTGGTTATTTGTATTTTTCTGAAATTCTTCAAATGCCTCTTTATATAACTCTTTTAAATCCTCAGCCCTCTTGTTTGCCTCCTCCTGCATTTGTTTACAGATTTTATTTGTTTCTTCCCTTATCATCTTACTTACTAAAGATTTGAGGTCATTTTCTTGTATATCAATTGTTGTTGGGTTTTCCAGGTTGTTTTCCTTGGGATTGCTGGGATCTGTAGATGCCAACCTGTTTTGGTTTTTGTTAGTGTTCTTTTGCTGTCCTCTTGTCATTTTGGTGACTCTGGTGTTGGAGGGTGGTTTGTAGTGACCTTCCCTGTTTGAGAGTGGATAGTTGATGCCTGATTATAGGTAGGATACCCTTGCCTGTGGGTGTCAAGGAGTATTTCCCTGGACAAGGCAGATGATTCAGGTTCTACTCCTGGGGATTTTTCTAAACACCTTAGGCTCCAAGCTGAGTCTTGCAAAGTAGGTTTCTGTTTGGGCCTTTTCACCTTACTGCTGTAATTCAGACGAGATGTGTTTCTTGAATGCAGAATAATGTTGGATCTTGTTTATGTATCCATTCGGTTAGTCTGTGTCTTTTTATTAGAGAATTCAGACCATTGATATTGAGAGATATAAATGACAAGTGACCTTTAAGTCTTTTAATTTTTATGTTTGTTACAGTAGAGAGTTTGTGTGGTTGTGTTTTTATAATGGTGTAGTTATTTATTTCCTGTGTGGTTTTGGTTGTGGGTTGTCCCTTTGGGGTGGAGTTTTCATTCTAGTAACTTTTGTCAAACCGAATTTGTGGATAGGTACTGTTTGAATTTGTTTTTGTCATGGAATATTTTGTTTTCTCCATCAATGTTTATTTATAGTTTTACTGGGTAAAGTAGTCTGGTCTGGCACCTGTGGTCTCTTAGGGTTTGCAGAACTTCTGTCCAAGCCCTCTGGCTTTTATGGTCTCTGCTGAGAAGCCAGGTGTAATTCTGATAGGTTTGCCATTGTATGTTACTTGGCATATTTCCTTGCCACTTTTAATATTTTTCTTATTTCTGTACATTTTGTGGTTTTTTATTATGTGGTGGGAAGATTTTCTTTTCTGGTCTATTCTATTTGGTGTTGTATTTATTTGCCTCATGATTGTTTATATGCATCTCCTTCTTTAAATTGGGGAAATTTCCTTCTATGATATTGTTGAAGATATTTTCTGGGCCTTGGAGTCAGGTGTCTTGTTCCCTCAATGCATATTATTCTTAGATTTCATCTTTTCGTGGTAGCCTTGATTTCTTGAATATTTTGTGTCAGGAATTTTTTAGACTTAGTATTTTCTTTGATGGTTGTTGGAATTCAATGATTTTATCTTCTAGTCCCAAGATTTGTTCCTCCATTTCTTGGATTCTGTTAGATAAGCTTGCCTATGTGTTGCTTATGTCTCTAAGGTCTCTCATTCCCATTTTTCTTCAGTCTGTGCTTTTATCACTGTTTCTATTTTCATCTTCTGATATTGAACTGTTTTTTTATTTCCTTCATCTGATTGTGTTTTCCTGAATATTATCCAGTGCCTCTCTATAGGTCTCTTTTATGTCTTCCACCTATTTGGATGTGTCTTCCTGCATTGATTACAGATTTTGTTCATTTCCTCCATTATCATCTTCATAACTAAGGATTTGAGGTCATTTTCTTGTATTTAACTTGTGTTTGACTTCTCAGGGTGCTTTCTTTGGGATAGCTTGGATCTGGAAATGCCAAGTTATTTTGGTTTTGGTTGTTTGCATTCTTACGTTGTCCTTTAGTCATCTTGCAATCTCTGTTGTTTGGTGGTAGCTTCTGGTGTCCTTCACTGATCATTGAGAGTGGATAGTTGATGAGTGACTATAGGTCACGTGCCCTTGCTTGTAAGAATCAGGGAGTTCTTCCCTGGAACCAGCAGCTGACCTGGTTTCTGCTCTGGGAGACTTTGATCTACACTTTAAGCTCCTGACTAGATAAGAAGAGGTAGGATTCTGCTTGATCCTGTTCATGATACTGAGGGAATTCAGACCAGCTTTGTTGGGGGCCACTGTTTAATTTTCTGTCCTGACTCCTCTGGGCAGTATAGCCTCTCCCAAACACGGGGGAGTCCCTTTTGGGCCATGATGACTCTAAGGGCCAGTTTTATCTGCCCAATTGTCCGGGCCTGGACCGCTGAGTCCTGCAGTCAGATTTCTGCATGATCCAGTCTAGATAGTGGACCAGTCTAGATTGCACATCTTTGGTGGTTCAGTTTCACTGAGCCGTAGCCACAACTCAGACCTCCTTCCAGACACTCAGGGCAGTCCAGCTTCTCCCACGAGTGTGCGAGTCCCTGTCAGGCTGTGAAGACTGTCCTGGCTGAGTTCTATTAGCCCAATTTTTCAGGCTCTGTCCAGTGAGGCTGGTTGCCAGCCTCAAGCTGGACCCACCCAGACCATGCATGCTGTTGCTGGACACATGGGACTCTCCGTGGATTGGCGTGGGATGGGCACGGTATCAGGAGACAGACTCACCTGATTCCCTGAGACTTCTCCAGTCCAGGAGCTCCAGTATTCCACTGTTCCACACACTGTGCCTGGGCTAGAGAAGCCAGACACCATCTGCAGGCCAAGGATCCACATAGAAATCATATTGACTTGCTCTTCCCAGCTTGCTCAGCCTGCTTTCTAATCCTGTAATTGTTTTAAGTGTTCAGCAGAATCAAGCAAGTACGTAAAGATGATTTAATGAACAATTGAATGTAATCTAAGACTCTTCCACCTCTCTCACTAGTCACCTCCATCTTCCAGTTTTATTTTCTTATCCTCAAATTCTAATCCTCCATCAGTCCTCAAAAATGAAAAAATAAAACTGAATATTTCAAAAAAAATATATTTCATTGCATAAAATTTTTACTTAAACCCCTTTTTAAATGTAAATAGGGTTACATGAGGTTAAAGAGATGGCACACGGGTTAATAGCACTGGGTGGACTTCTAGACATCCGGATTTCAATTCCCAGCAAGCTCATGGTGGCTTACAACAATCTGCAATGAGATCTGGTGCCCTCTTCTGGACTGCAGGCGTACTTATAATCAGAACACTATATACATAAAAAAAATAAATCTTTAATAAATATCTGATTAGATTCAGAAGAGTCATTCCAGGATTTAGATTGGAGGGGGTATCAACAATATATACCTGTGGAGATGGCTATCACTCTGGAATACAGCTGGATTCCAAAAGGCACAGAGGAGTGCAGAGGAGAGGTGAGAACAGTTAGGATAGTTCTTCTTCACTTATCAGCTCAATACCAAGTCAGAGGAAAATGATATCCTGGTACTCTAGCTAAGACAACGCACCAGCAAGGGACATGGAGCCTGAAGAGGTCAACCTCCATTTAGAATGCATGCTTAGTAGTGAGTGGGGAACAGAAACAAACCCCAAAATACTTTGAACCAAAATTTACCATTCTTTCATGATGTGAGGGGAAAAGAGCAAGCAGAAATTGCAGGAATGTCCAAGTAATTCATAGCAACACCATGCATGAGAGCCAACCTCTGACACTATTAAGAACACTCTGTTATACTCAAAACAGGAGCCTATCATAGCTGTCCATTAAAGGATCAACCAAAAATCATTTGAAATTAATACTGAGACTTACATTGAAACGTGTGAAAGAGCAGAGTTTGAGGAAAAGTAGAAGGAAAGAAGGCCTTGGAGGGAACACTAGCTCCACAAGAAGAACAACAGAGCCAAATAATATGTGCCAAATGGGGTTTGATGAGACTGCAACATCAAACAGGGCCATGTATGGACTATACTTATGCCTGAAAATGGCTGAAGGTATTGGGATATGGGTGAGAGGTGAAACCAGTATTTAGAAAAACACAGAAGAAAATACCACAGTTATTTCACAAATTGAGCAAGCACAAACTCACAAATGACATAGAATCAAAAGGACGATTTTGAGCTGAAGAATGAAAGCAGTAGAAAGATTAATACTAGATATGGATGACACAGAAAAATACTTGTTAGTTACCTGACATATGTGAATTACTTTTCCAAAAGGTATCCCACTAAATGGTAAGAAGTTTTAAATAAGTAATACACACTGAAACTGGAAATTTCACTTGCCAGCTTAAAAGATTTTTTTTTCTGTCTTCCTAGGAAAGCCTTCTCTGCTCACTTTCCTTTCTATCCATTATCTTAGCTCTCCAGGAGAGTTCACACAGAACTACAGGTCCTGTATGAGTTATGTTTCTTAACTATACAGCAAGACACAGAAAAATACACAAATGTGTTCTCATCTCAAATGCTAAGTATGCTATATCAGCACACAATCCTGACAATTTTTTGCGCTTCTCCTGCTTTTCTTGAACTGCATATGTATTTCAAGAAGCTCATGAGCATGAAATCATGAGCAGATTAATAGAAAAATTACATGAGGGTTTACAGATTAAACACAGTGTTGTTTCACAGATGTTATTTGCTTCTGAGATACTCAAGACAATACTTCTTTAGAGCCATGACTGGAATGAAAAATGAGAAAAGCAATTTAGTAAATCAAAAATAATGTGGAAGAAGTGGGTCAGCATACAGCATTGAGTTTGAAAATGGAGAATCTGGAAAGGAGATAATGATTTAGAACTCAAATATTTAGCTTACATCGTCATGAACAAGGGTTGGTTGGGTGTAGGACTGCTTGGTATTTATTAAGAGTTGGAACAAGGTAAACCCGCTCTGATTCTATGAGGAACTGGATAATTTTAGATATAGCAATACTGAGTAGATTTCTATATTTGACATGTTTATTGTTTTTCAAGACAATGGAAGCAAAGATTTTGCTTTGATAATCTGTACGGGTGGGAAGTATAGCATAGTCCCCAATATGCTTGCTTTTTTGAGTCTCAATTGCTCTAAATATGTTCAGACTCTTTCTGGATTGGATTTTACAATACAATTCCCAGTGTGTCCACATAAATTGGAGTGTTGTGAGCCCTTCTTTAGCCATTTCTGCATGGCTCACTGCTGACCATCTGACACAATACACTGGGATCATTTATAATTGTATTCACACAATCATCATCTTAGGACATTCCAAGGAACAAATTTGAACAAAAGACTTTTGTCCCAGTGGTTTTCAATTTAAAAGCAAGAGTGATTTCATGGAACCTGTGACTGAACTATTCATATATTTATTTACTTACACATGCTCAAACTATGGTCTGTGCACATCAGTTGCACCCCAGGGAGAAGGGTTTTGAAAATTTCTCCAGGAATCAGGATCAAAGTGAAAAACAATTAAAGAAGAACATACAGCTAAGTCTCTTTGACCAGAGAAATCAAAGCAAATCGAAAAACAAAGGTGGATTCCATATTGCCCAGCTTTAAGGCAGGACAAATATGTATGGTTAGATTTTCCTTTCTTGCTATTGAACATCCCTTTTCTTCTGGCCAGTTTCATTCATCCTAGGTGCTATTGGAGAATGAAGTTGAAGGAAGATAAAGAACTGGACTTGGGAGCAAATTGTGTCGTCTTCCTTCAACCCACCTCTGAGACAATAGGCAGAGAGCATTGGAACAAATATATAAATAACTTGTAAGTGCTTTTAAAATCTTCCATGTAAATATCCTGACACATTTCTAGTGGGGTATTTGATGAGGATCATAGCAATACTTTGAGTCTTCAGTCCTATTCTCACAGCCTGCATACCAAGAGTGAATTATCACTTCTTTACAGACACTTTGCTCTTTTTCTACTTTTAACTCTTTTCAGGAGCATTCTGATTTCATTTCTGTCAGGCACCTCATTTAAAGCTGTAGGCTGACTGAAAAAATCCCTCACAGTGACCCAACATATATAGTCCTCCATAGTTTCCAGTTTACCATAGCCAGGGATGTATGACTGAAAGCAATCCCATATATTTCAACAAGTTTTATCCTAAGTACATTACAGTAGATGACTATACATTCTGCTGTATCTCCTAGTACATGTAGTGTTTGTAGTGTTTGTGTTAGTAGTGTTTGTGCTACACGTAGCTCTTGAGAGCTTCCACATAGATACAAAGACACTCTCTCCAATTCCTTGTATGTGCTCACACTATGGTTTCTGAAGCTGTATTGAAAATGGAAGTAAGAGATCAAGTTAATGGGAACTATGTTCCTGTTGCTCCGTACTTCATTTATATAGATGTACAAACACTAGCTTTTATAAATAACCAAAGTAAGTTCTTCACACTCTTGGACTGTAAGGATATATTTGGATTCTTTGAAAAGTGAGGCTATCACTCATACTGTTTACAGTTTACATTCCTTTTTTGTTTGCCTGAGTGGCAGTTGTGTCATGTGATAGGTGGCAACACTTGAGAACAGACAGAGAAACTACTTATTAATTCAATTTTGCCATTATTTAATAGCCATACATCTTCTCGCTTTATGCATGAATTGCTTATTTACTGAGACTTATGTCGTATTTATCTCTTTCATTTCTCTTTCAGTAATTTTGCTATGCATAGCTGAATGTTTTAGAAATACAGGATTCATGAAAAGTTTCTGGATTTCTCAGTTGTTTCAAACACAGAATATTGGACAACTAGGCTACACATACACCTTAAATAATTGATGTTTCCCAACATTTGTTGTAGGATATAGTGATTGAAAGCAAAAATCCTTAATCTGAATTTCTTTTTCTGTTACTGAAATTGCCAAAGATATGTGCTCTGTATAAGTAAAGAATATTCTAACAGAGATTATTTAAAAAAAAAACACCATAGAGATACAATTTTTAAATGACAACTGACTGTATTTAATTCTGAGTGAATCATTCATAATGATGTAGTAAGTTTAATGTATATTGGTCAGATAGGACTTGACATGGAAGAGACAGGAATTATTTTTTCTCATAAACAAAACTACAATATGCTATGTTTTTACACCAATCAATGTGTTGCCTGTTCTATTTTAAAATTAACATTCTCACACATTTTTGTATTTTATTTTATAAACATAAATTATGGCATTTACAAAGCTACTGGAATATCTGAATGTTCCTTGCTCTCAGTAGGGAGATAGAGTTATGTTAGCGTTACCAGAGAGTTGGTCAAAATAATGTTTTTTGAGTATTTTTTGGCAATGTCTTGGCTGTTCTGCATTCATTTAATAGAAAATGATGTCTTCAATCTAACAGTATTCTGACTGCATATGCCTTCCTGAGTGCTGCCATTACAAGGCATGTACCACAACACCTAGCTAAGGATGTCTTCTAGGAGAAAAATTACGTTACGAGGATATGCTCAGTGTATGTCACATGTGTGTATAAACAGAAAATAGGTGAACTATAATTGGATGGATGGCTTGTGATCTTATTCTCTGATTTCAGTATCTGACACAAGTGTGTGCATGTGCATTTGAGTCAGAATAGTCTAGAGCAATGTATAAATTTTTAAAATCATGGATACTTTGTATCTTATTAGATCACCATGGTTTAAGGCTGGACTTCCACAACAGAAATAACAAAAACCCTACAAGCACATGGAAACTAAACAACTCACTACTTAATGACACCAGGGTCAGGGAATAAATGAAGAAGAAATAAAGGACTTCCTGAAACTCAATGGAAATGAAGAAACAACATTCCCAAATTTGTGTGATACATTGAAGACAGTGCTAAGAGGAAAATTCATAGTACTAAGTGCCTTTAGAAAGAAAGTGGGAACATCCCACATAAACAACTTAACTACACATCTGGAAGCCCTAGAATATAAAGAAGCAGGAACACCCAAGAGGAGCAGATGTCTTGAAAAAAATCAAACTAGTGTCTGAAATCAATAAATTAGAAACAAAGAGAACAATTCAAAGAATCAAGAAAACCAGGATCTGGTTCTTTGAGAAAAATCAACAAGATAAACAAACCATTAGCAAAACTAACTAAAAGAGAAACACTATCCAAATCCACAAAATCAGAAATGAAAAGAGAGACATAATAACAGACACTGAAGATATACAAAGAATCATATGATCCTACTTTAAAGGCATATATGCCAATTTTCAAAATCTAAGGGAAATGGACAATTTTCTTGAATGATTCCATTTGCAAAAATTAAATAGCCCTATTTAGCCTATAGAAATAAAAGCAACATTGATAGTCTCCCAACCAAAAAAAAAAGCCCAGGGCCAGATGGTTTTAGTGCAAAATTCTACAAGTCCTTTAAAGAGAAGATGATACTGATATTCTTCAAGCTACTGCAAAAGATAGACAGATGGAACAAAATTTTTTCTATGGCCACAGTCATGTTGATACCTAAACGTCACAAAGACCCAACAAAAAAAGAGAATTTCAGACCAATTATGATAATTGACACAAAAATACTCAATAAAATACCTGCAAAATGAATACAAGAATGTTTCAAAGATGTCACGCACCATGACCAAGTAGGCTTCATTCTAAGCATGCAGGGATAGTTTAACATATGGAAATCCATCAACATAACCCACCATATAAACAAACTTAAAGAGAAAAACCACATGAAAATCTTCTTAGATTTAGAGAAACATTTGACAAAATCCAACACCCATTCTTGTTTAAATTTTTGGAGAGATTGGGGATACAAGGCACATACCTAAACATAATAAAGGCTATATACATTAAGCCAACATCAAATTAAATGTAGGGATGCTCAAGGAAATTCCTCTAAAATTGGGGACCAGACAAGCTGCCCACTATCTCCATATCTCTTCAGTATAATTCTTGAAGTTCTAGCCAGAGTAATAAGACAACACAGGGAGATCAAGGTCATTCAAATGGGAAAGGAGGAAGTCAAATTAGCCCTCCTGCAGATGATAATATACTGTACATAAGTGAGGCTCAGAACTCCACCAGAGAACTCCTACAGCTGATAAACACCTTCAGTAAATTGGCTGGATATAAAATTAACTGAAAAAAAGTCAGTAGCCTTCCTATATACAAATGACAATCATGAAGAGGAAGAAATTAGGAAAACCACACCATTCACATTAGCCACAAGCAATATAAAATATCTAGCAGTTAATCCAAGCAAGTAAGTGAAGGACTTGTTTGAAAAAAAACTTTAAATCCCTGAAGAAAGAGATTGAAGATGACATGAAAAGATGGAGGGATCTCCCTTGTTCATGGATAGGGAGAATTAACATAGTATAAATTATAATAGCCATCTTACCAAAAGCAATTTAAAGATTCAATGCAATCCCTATCAAAATATCGATACAATATTTTAAAGACCTTGAAAGATCAATTCTCAACTTCATATTGAAAAACAAAAAATCTGAATAGCTAAAACAATCAAGTAGAATAAAAGATCCTCCATAGAAATCTGCATTCCTGATCTCAAGCTGTACTATAGAGAAACAGCATGATACTTGCACAGCATTAGGCTACTTGATCAATGGAATTGAATGAAAGATCCAGAAATGAATCTGCACCCATGTGGTCGCTTGATTTTTGACAAAAAAGCCAAATCTATTCAATTGAAAAGTGATAGCATCTTCAAGAAATGGTGCTGATCTAACTGGATGTCTACATGTAAAACAATTCAATTACACCCATGTCTGTCAACATGCACAAAACTCAAGTCCAAGTAGATTAAAGAACTCAACGTAAAGCCAGAAACACTAAATCTGTTAGAGGAAAAATTGTGGAAGAGCCTGGAACACACTGACACAGAAGACATCTTCTTGAACATAACACCAATAGCCTAGGCCTTAAGGTCAACAATTAACAAATGGGATCTTATGAGGCTGAGAAGTTTCTGTAAGGCAGGAGACAATGTCAACAGTACGAAGAGACAGTCTGCACATCGGATAAAGATCTTCACCCACCCAACATCTGATGAAAGTCTAATTTCCAAAATGTATAAAGAACTCAAGAATTTAACACCACCAAACCAAATAACCCAATTAAGAAGTTGAACTCAGAACTAAATAGAAAATTCTGAATGGAGGAATATCGAATGGCTGAGAAACACTTAAAGAAATGCTCAACATCTTTAGTCATCAGAGAAATGCAAATCAAAATGACTCTGAAATTCCATGTTACATCCATCAGAATGGCTAAGATCAAAAATTCTAAGTGACACTTCATGCTGACAAGGATGTGGAGAAAGAGGAATACTCCTTCATTGCTGATGGGAATGTATACATCTTCAAACACCTTGGAAGTCTATCTGGCATTTTCTCAGAAAACTGGGAATAGGGCTTCCTCAAGACCCAGCTATTCTACTCCTTGGAATATACCCAGACGTTACTCCACCTCACAACCGGGACATATGCTCAACCATGTTCATAGCAGCCTTATTCATAATAACCAGAATCTTGAAACAGTCCAAAAGCCCATCAGTGGAAGAATTAATAAAGAAATTGTGGTACATTTACACTATGGAATACTACTCAGCTATAAAAAACAAGGAAATCCAGAAATTTTTGGAGAAATGGAGGAAATTAGAAATGATCATATGGCTTCTTCTTCCTCGGGAAACACCAAATGGTGGATGATGCTGGTGCAGCGGGAGGGCCCAGAAGACCCAGGGGCCCAAGATTAGGAGAACATGTGGTTTCTGCAGAGGATCTGCAGTGGTCTTAGTGGCTCCGGTCATGACAAAGGCCGTGGCCATGGTCGAGGCCATGGGGCTCGTGGAGGTAAAGCCGAAGACAAGAAGTGGATCCCCATCACCATGCTGGGCCGCCTGGTTAACGACATGAAGAGCAAGTTCTTGGAGGAGATTTATCTGGTCTCCCTGCCCATTAATGAATCCAAGATTATTGATTTTTTTCCTGGGTGCATCCCTAAAGGATGAGGTTCTCAAGATCATGCCAGTGAGGAAGCAGACACGGGTTGCCCAGCAGACCAGGTTCAAGGCCTTTGGCACTGTTGCGGACTACAATGATCAAGTTGGTCTTGGTGTCAAGTGCTCCAAGGAGGTAGCCACTGCTCTCCAAGGGGTCATCATCTTGGCCAAGCTCTCCATCATTCCTGTACAGAGATGTTACTTGTGGAACAAGATTGGCAAGCCACATACTGTTCCATGCAAGATGAAAGGCCTCTATGGCTCTGTTTTGGTGTGTCTCATCCCTGCTCCTAGAGGAACTGGCATTGTCGCAGCTCCTATGCCCAAGAAGCTACTGATGAAGGCCAGTATTGATGACTGCTACACATCATCCAGGGGCTGTACTGCCACCCTGGACAACTTTGCCAAGGCCACTTTTCATGCAATTTCCAGGACCTACAGCTACGTGACAGCCAATCCCTGGAAAAAACTATGTTTACCAACTCTCCTTATCAGGAATTCACTGATCATCTTGTGAAAACCCACACCAGTGTGTCTGTTCAGAGGACCCAGGCTCCAACTGTAGCTACCACATAAAGGTTTTTACAAGAAAATAAAGTGAATTAATTCTGTTAAAAAGAAAGAGAAATGATCATACTGAGTGAGTTAACCCAAAAACAGAAAGACTCACATAGTATATGCTCACTTATAATTGCATTCTAGACCAAAGTGTCCCATAAATGTCTTCACTTACCAGGAGATTGGGACAGATATGAGGACATCCTTCTGGGACTCTAGGTAAGTGAAACATAGGAGATGGTGAAATAGAAGGATCCAGAGGATCTGAGAAACCCACAAGAAAAACATCGTAATGGGTGGATCAGGACCCAGGGGTGTCTGCTCAAACTATTGTACTAACCAAGGACAATACACGTAGTAGCCCTGAACCCCTACTCTGATCTAGCCAATGGACAGGACATCTTCCACAGTTATGTGGAGAGCAGGGACTAACTCTGACATGATCTCTGGTGCCCCATATTTGCTGACCTCCCCTTGGTGGGGTGGCATTCAAAAAAAGAATAAGCAGACTACCAAAATGAGACATGTTAGCCTGCAACCATAAAGTGGGAGAGGATATCCCCATCGAACACTGACCTAAGGGAGGGTATTAAGGTGAGGGTGGAAGGGTAGGAGGAATGGGAGGATAAGAGATGGGTGAACAATTGAATTGTAATCTGAATAAAATTTTTAAAAAAGAAAAGAATAAAGAAAAGAAAAATGTTCTACTTGTAGGTTTCTAGGACCCTCTGGATCCTTCTACTTTGCTATTCTCCCATGCTTCTCTCATCTAGAGTCCCAATAGGATGTTCTCCCCTCTGTCCCAGTTTCCTGGTAAGTGAAGGCTTTCGTGGGACTTGCCCCTTGGGCTAGTATGCAGATATAAGTGAGTATATACCATTTGAGTCTTTCTGCTTCTGGGTTACCTCACTCATTATGATCATTTCTAGCTCAATCCATTTATCCACAAATTTCGGGAATTCCTTGTTTTTAATAGCTGAGTAGTATTCCATAGCATATATGTACCACAGTTTCTTTATCCATTCTTCTACTGATGGACACTTAGGCTGTTTCCATGTTCTGGCTATTATGAAAAAGGCTGCTATGAACATGGTTGAGCAAATTTTCCTGTTGTGTGCTGCAGCGCTTCTGGGTATATTCCAAGGAGTGGAATAGCTGGGTCTTGAGGAAGCCCTATTCCCATTTTTCTGAGATAGCACCAGATAGTTTTCCAAAGTGGCTGTACTAGTTTGCATTCCCACCAGCAAAGAAGGAGTGTTCCTCTCTCCCCACATTATGATAGACAGATTTGGGCCCAGGAGTCTCACTCAAATTAAGGGACCAGCCAAGGACAATACCCAGATCTAACCAATGGTCAGAACATTCTCCACAGTTGAGTGGAGAGTGGGATATGACTTTCTCACATACTCTGGTGCCTCACATTTGACCATGTCTCCTGGAGGGGGAGACCTGGTGGCACTCAGAGGAAGGACAGCAGGTTACGAAGAAGAGACTTGATACCCTATGAGCATATACACGGGGAAGTAATCCCCCTCAGGAACAGTCATAGGGGAGGGAAATAATCGGAAAATGGGAGGGAACGAAGAATGATAGGATACAAGGGATGGGATAACCATTGAGATGTAACAAGAATAAATTAATTATAAAAATTTTTTAAAAGGAAAAGAAAAATGGACAAAGTCTCTATAACAATTGAGTTCTTCTACCCACTGTGTACCACTAAACTCTCTCCAGCTCCCAATGTTCTTATGCACCACATATACAAGTGTTGCATGAACATGCATGCAGACAAAAGACCCATACAGATATAAAAGAAAATACATAGTTATAATTCAAAGAATATCTAATATGTATAACAAAATGGGAATTGATTATTAGAGGTGATGACAATTTAGGGTTTCTTTGTAAAATGGTATACACAAAATTATAAAATAAAAATTATTTACTGTTTTTAAATGACTTTGTATTTGTCTTTACTCCATCCTTACAATCAGGCTGAGGCTCCTGAACATCTCTTTCATAGGTTCTCCGTAAGTGAGGAAATCGCTATATAGTAATAATAATGGTAACTCAGGAATATTGCATTTTTATAGCAAATAATATCAATGTATGTTCAGACATCGTATTTTAGTCATATTCAAAACAAAACTTGCTCTGATAAAATACTGTTTGCATCGCCTGTTTAAAATCCTTAGGGAATTAATAAAAATGTCACATCAAAATAGGGAAAAAAAGAAACATGGTATAGGAGGCTAGAAACAGGTTCTTTATATGACAGTTCATTTCATTTCACCACATTACAAGAGAGCATAAATGCAAGTCAGTACATTATGTCAAACTTACTTGCTATGAATTTTACTCTTAGCACTGCCTTCAATGGGTGCCACAAATTTGGACATGTTGTTCCTTCATTTTCATTGAATTGCAGTAAGTCTTCTATTTCTTTCTTTATTTCTTCTCTGACCCAGGTGTCATCAATTAGAGAGTTGTTAATTTCCATATGCGTGGAGGCTTTTTATTGTTTCTGTTGTTGTTAAAGTCCAGTCTCAGACCATGGTGATCTGATAGGATACAAGGTATTATTTCAATCTTCTTGAATCTGTTGAGGCTTGCTTTGTGATCTATTATGTGGTTAATTTTGGAGAAGGTTCTGCGGGGTGCTGAGAAGGAGAAATAATCCTTTGTGGTTGGGTGAAAAGTTCTGTAGATATCTGTTAGATCCATTTGATTCATGACATTGGTTAATGTGGTTACTTCTCAGTTTAGTTTTTGTTTCAATGACCTATGCTTCAGTGAAAGTGGGGCGTTGGAGTCTCCCAATACTAATGTGGGGGGACGACGTGTGGTTTGAGCTTTATTAATAGGTCTTTTATAAATGTGGGTGCCCTTGTATTGGGAGCATAGATGTTCAGAATTGTGATGTCGTGATGTCATCTTCTTTGACTTTACCTTTGATGAGTATAAAGTGTCCTTCTTCATCATTTTTGATTAATTTTGTTCTAAAGTCTAATTTGTTAGATATTAAAATGGCTACACCAGCTAGCTTCTTGTGTCCATTTGTTTGGAATACTTTTCCTCAGCCTTTTACCCAGAGGTAATACCTATCCTTGTGGCTGAGATGTGTTTGTAGGATGCAGAAGAATATTGGGTCTTGGCTTATACATCCATTCGATTAGTCTGTGTCTTTTTATGGAAGAAGTGAGACCATTAATATTAAGAGATATTAGTGACCAGTGACTGTTAAGTCCCATGACTTTGATGCTGGTTGCAGTACAGTACTTATGTGGTAGTTTTTGCAACAGTATAGTTATCTAAATCCCATATAGTTTCGGTTGTAGTTGGTCACTTTGGTTTGGAATTGTCTTTCTATTAACTTCTGTAAGGCCGCATTAGTGGTTAGGAACTGTTTGAATTTGTTTTTATCATGGAAAATCTTGTTTTCTCCATCAATATTTATTGAGAGTTTTGCTGGGTAGAGTAGTCTTGCCTGGAACCTATGGTCTCTTAGGGTTTGCAGGACCTCTGTCCAGGTCTTTCTGGCGTTTATGGTTTCTGTTGAGAAGTCAGGTGTAATTCTGATAGGTTTGCCATTAAATGTTAATTGGCCCTTTTCCCTTGCTGCTTTTAATATTTTTCTTTATTATGTATATTTTGTGTCTTGAATATTATTTGGTGGGAGGATTTTCTTTTCTGGTCTATTTTATTTGGTGTTCTATAGGCCTCTTGTACATTTATTTGCACCTGCTTCCTTAGATTGGGGAAATTTTCTTCTATGATTTTGTTGAAGATATTTTCAAGTCCTTGGTGCTGGACATCTTCTCTTTCCTCAACTCCTATTATCCTCAGATTTTGTCTTTTCATGCAGTCCTTTATTTCTTGGATGTTTTGTGTCTGAACTTCATATGGAAAAACAAAAAACCCAGAATAGCTAAAACAATCTTGTACAATAAAAGGTGCTCCGGAGGAATCTCCATACCTGATCTCAAACTGTACTATAAAGCAATAGTAATTAAAACAGCATGGTACTGGCACAGCAACAGGCTGGTTGATCAGTGGAATCGAATAGAAGACCCAGATATGAATCCACACACATATGGTCACTTGATTTTTGACAAAGAAGCCAAATCCATTCAATGGAAAAAGGATAGCATCTTCAACAAATGGTGCTGGTCTAACTGGAGGTCTATGTGTAAAAAAAAATGAAACTGGACCCATATTTGTCACCTTGCACAAAACTCAAATCCAAGTGGATTAAAGACCTCAACATAAAACCAGAGACACTAAGTCACTTAGAAAAAAAAGTGGGAAAGAGCGTGGAACATATTGGCACAGGAGACAACTTCCTGAACAGAACACCAACGGCCCAGGCCTTAATGTCAACCATTAATAAATGGGACCTCATGAGGCTGAGAAGCTTCTGTAAGGCAGGAGACACTGTCAAGAGAACAAAGTGACAGCCTACAGACTGGGAAAAAATCTTCACCAACCCTACATCTGACAAAGGTCTAATATCCAAAATATATAAAGAACTCAAGAAATTAAACACCACCAAACCGAATAACCCAATTGAGAAATGGGGCTTGGAACTAAACAGAGAATTCTCAACAGAGGAGTATCAAATGGCTGAGAAACACTTAAAGAAATGCTCAACCTCCTTAATCATCAGGGAAATGCAAATCAAAACAACTCTGAGATTCCATCTTACACCCATCAGCATGACTAAGATAAAAAATTCAAGCGACACCATATGCTGTGGAGGATGTGGGGAGAGAGTAACACTTCTTCATTGCTGGTGGGAATGCAAACTAGTACAGCCACTTTGGAAATCTATCTGGTGCTATCTCAGAAAACTGTGTCAGGAACTTTTCAAATTTAGCATTTTCTTCAATGTTTATTTCAAGTTCTGCCATAGAATCTTACACTGCCAAGATTCGTTCCTCCATCTCTTGAATTCTGTTAGAGAAGCTTAGGTCTGTATTACTTGCATGCTTCTCTGAGTTTGTTTGTTCCCGTCTTTCTTCTGTCTGTGTTTTTATCATTGTTTCCATTTTCATCTTCAGATCTTGAACCGCTTTTTTGATTTCCTTCATCTGATGATTGTGTTTTCTTGAATTTCTTCCAGTGACTTTCTCTGGGCTTTCAGATCTTGAATTGTTTTATTGATTTCAATCATCTGGCTGTTTGTCTTTTCCTGGGTTTCTTCCACTTCCTCTCTATACGCCTTTTATTGTCTTTAATTTGTTTGGTTGCATCTTCCTGCATTTGTTTCCGATATTATTCGTTTGCTCCGTTATCATCTTCATTACTATGGATTGGAGGTCATTTTCTTGTATTTCAATTGTTTTTTAATTCTTAGGGTTGTTTTTATTGGGATAGTTGGGCTCTGGAGATGCCATATTTTTTTTTGTTTGTTTTGTTTTTGTTGTTTAAGGTTTTGCGTTGACCTCTAGTCATTTTGATGTCTCTGAAGTTGGGGCCCTGATCCATCCTCTCTTTTCCTCCTGGGCCAACAGGCCCACTGCGCATCCAGAGAGGGAGACAGAGGGTGGGCACGTGTGACATGCCCACAGGCATGCCAGCTTGGCAGTGGAAAGCCTTAAAGCTGTGGCTGGAGGTGTGACTGCAGCTGCCTGTGACCTTGTGTGTGCCCTGGGTCTCTCCGAGGTCTGGTGTGCTTGATCTACATTGTCCGTTCCACATGGGCCAGCGTGCCAGCAGTTGGTCAGGGAGAAAGACAGGGGACGCAATTGATGCAAACACCTTTGTCTCAGAGTTGTGGTTTTGTGCTCACATTGCAGTGGTTTCCAGACCCTGAGGCTTTCTCAGGACTTGCAGGGTTTTCCAAGATCAAAACCACCTGTTTTCTTGTGTTTTTCCTGGGCTAGTAGGCCCAGTCTGGAGTTACACTGCCCACAGTTCAGTCTCAGATACCTAGTTCCTGGTTATCACTGACAGGAAGCTGTTCAGATTTTGGGCAGTGTGCACCCTTCCTCCAGGTTCTTAGAATAGACCATCTGTGTGTACCATTTTAGCGCTGTATCTGGGGGGGGGGATATCCACAGCTGCTTGGTCCCCTGTGATGGGCCTCGGTTTCTCTGTGGACTGGTAGGCTCAGATCCACATTCCTTGTTCCCCCTGGGGCAACGGGCCCACAAATGGTCTAAGAGGAAAACAGGGGGCACAGGTGAGGGTAACACCCTCGGCTCTGGTTTTAGGTTTTGCATTCCTGCTCACCTGTACACTGGCCCCTGGAAATTTCTCGGGAATAGTGAGTTGGTCTTGCATCAGATTTCCCCTTTGTCTTGATTTTTTTCCCAGGCCAGTAGTTCCAACCAGGAGATACATGGCCCACAATTCAGTCTCAGATACAAAGCTCCCGTTTAACAATGGCAGGCACACGTCCCACTGCTGGGAAGAATGCACCCTTCCTCTAAATTCTTAGAACAGACCAGACAAGCTGTAGGCACATCTTTAGAACTACAGCTGGTGGGTGTATCCCCACCTGCCTGGTCTCCTGTCGAGCTCTGGTACTCTTTGCAGACTGGTGAGCCCAGAAACATATTCTCTGATCCCCCTGGACTTAGTATGGTTCAGATCTTCCAGACACCGTGCCAATCACACCTACAGGCAGGCCACCACACTAATCACCTCAGTAGGCAGGGCCTTGTCTTTGCTTCTGTTTACCCACTTGGGTGGCTGCAGGCCTGGCGCCTGCTCCTCAGGACAATCCATGCTCTCTGCACGGGCTCTGCAACTTTCTGTGGGTTCCCAGAAATACGCTCTGTTCCACTGGGCCTAATATTGTCCAGATTTTCCAGGCACCACTCCAATCACCTCAGCCAGCAGGACCTTCCATGCTCTAAGCTACCCACTTGAGAGTCTGCAGCCACAGCGGCTGCTCGCCAGTCCTGGGTCTCACTGTGAACCCCCAGAAGCATGCTGTCTGTTTCTCCTGGACCTGTCACTGTCCAGATCTTCAAGACTCTACGGTAAACACCTCAGTAGGTAAGGGCCTTGCCAGCGATCTCTGTTACGCCTTTGAGTGTCTGCAGGCACGGTGAGTGCTCTCTAGGTGGTCCGTGCTTGACGCAGGTTATGGTCACACTGTGGACCCCCAGAAGTTTGCTTTCTGTTCCCCCTAGACCTATTTCTGTCCAGCTCTTCTGGAATCCCCGGCAATCGCCTCAGTAGGTGGGGTCTTGCCAGAGATCTGCACTACCCGTTTGAGTGTCAGCAGGCCTGGCAGCTGCTCTCTAAGGGGTCTATGTGCAGGTTCAGGGTCACACTGTGGACCCCCAGAAGTTCGCTTTCTGATCCCCCTGGACCTGATACTGTCCAGTTCTTGCAGACACTGTGCTAAACCCCTCTGCAGGCTGGATCTTGCCTGTATCCCCTGCTACCTGTTTGTGCAGCTGCCGCTGCTGCAGCAGCTCCTTACCAGTTGGTCCGTGCTCTCTGTGCATTCTGGGATGTGCAGGATTTCTGTAGTTTATTTATGTTGGACAGTGGAATTCTCCCACTGTGGTGGAGTCAGAAGCTTAGTGTTCCTGGTTTAGAAAATAGTCCAAATCTCTGACTCGATTACTCCGGTTTCTAAACAAGGTCCACCCAGCTTGCCACCGTCTTGGATCTCTCCCATATTTTCAATATGGCTAATTTGATTGTTTTTATTTTATTTTTTTAGTCCTTAATGTATTAGATATTAGTACTCTCCCAGATGTTGGATTGGTGAATATCTTTCTCAATCTGTTGACTGCTGTTTCAGTCTGTTGATAGTGTCCTTTGCATTAGAGAAAATTTGCATTTTTAAGAAGTCCCATTCATGTATTATTGATATTACAGCCTGGTATTCTTATCAAGAAGTTTTCTCCTGTGTCAGGGAGTTCAAAGCTCTTCCCCACTTTCAATTCTAATAGATTTAATGTCTCTGTTATTAGATTGAAGTCTTTGATCCAAACAGGCCTTGAGTTTTGTATAAAGTGATATGTATGGATCTATTTCAATATTTTTTACACGTAAACATCCAGTTAAACCAGCACGATTTGTTGAGGATGCTTTCTTTGTTCAATTGTATGGTTTTGGCTTCTTTGTCAAAAAACCAACTGCCTTTAGTTTTGTAGATTTATTTCTGGGTCTTCAGTCTTATTCCATGGATCAACCAGTCTGTTTCTGTGCTGGTATCATTGCAGTTTTTATGACTATTTCTCTGTAGTATAGCCTGAAGTCAGGGATAGAGGTACTTCCAGAAGTTCTTATATTTTATAGGATTTTTGGCTATTCCGGATTTTTTCTTTTTCCATATGAAGTTTAAGATACTTGTTTCAAGGTCTGTAAACAATGGTAATTTCATTGAATCTGTAGATTGTTTTTGGTAAGATAGCCATTTGGTATGGATCCTTCCAATCCATGTGCATGGGACATCGTTCCATCTTCTGATATCTTCTTCAGGATTTCCTTCAGGGTTTCGACATTCTTATTATACAGCCCTTTGACTTTCTTGGTTAGTGTTACACCAAGATATTTTTTAGTATTTGTGGCTCTTGTGAATGGTGTAATTTTTTAAAAATTTCTTTCTCATCCCTTTTTTTCATTTGTGTACAGGGGGGGGGATATTGATACTTTTGAAATAATCTTGCCTACAGCCACTTTGATGATGGTGCTTGTCAGACTTAGGAGTTTTCTGGTGGTACTTTTGGGTCACTTATGCATACTATCCTATCTACAGTGAATAAAAATGTGTTGACTTTTCCCTATGTGATTTGTATTCCCCTGATATCCTTTAGCTGTCTTACTGCTCTAGCTAGAACTTTAGGTACTATATTGAAGACATATGGTAAGAGTAGACACTCTTGTCATTGATTTTACTGAATTTGCTTGGAGTTTCTCTTCATTTAATTTGAGGCTTCCTGTATGTAGCCTTCATTATGTTTATGTATGGGCTCTTTATTCCCCATATCTCTAAAACTTTAATCAAGAAGTGGTGTTGGATTTTATTAAATCCCTTTAATGCATCTAATGAAATGATTGTGTGGGTTTTTTCTTTCAATTGGTTATATGGTGAATTACATAGATATACTTCAGTATGATGAACCATACCTCTATCACTGAGGTGAAACCTACTTGATCATGGTGAATGGTGTATTTGGTGTGTTCTTCAGTTTAGTTTAAGGGTATTTTACTGATTATTTTGTGTGAAAATGCTCATGAGTGAAATTAGTGTGAAGTTCTCCTTTCTTGAATCTTCTTGTGCTTTAGGTATTATGGTGACAGTAACTCATTAGAATGATTTTGGCAATGCTGCTTCTGTTTCTGTTTCATGGAATCATTTGAGGAGTACTGGTATTAGCTCTTCTTTGAATGTCAGGTAGAATTCTGCACTAAAATCATCTGGCCTTGGGCTTTTTTTGAGGGGGTAAGAGAATTTTAATGACTGCCTCTATTTCCTTAAGGGTTGTTGGACTGTTTAAACTGTTTACCTGATTTTGATTCAACTTTAGTACATGAAATTTATCCAGAAAAGAATCTATTTCCTTTAGATTTTCCAGTGTTATGGAATACAGGCGTTTGAACTGACACTTCATAATTCTTAGTGTTTTCTTAGTGTTTGATTTTATGTCTACCTTTTCATTTCCAAGTTTTTTAATTTGGATACTCTCCCTCTACCTTTTAGCTAGTTTGGGTAAGGGTTTTGTCTATCTTGCTGATTTCATCAAAAAACACGTTCTTGATTTCACTGATTCTTTGTATTGTTTTATTTTTTCTAATTCATTGACTCCAGCCCTGAGTTTGATTATTTCCAGTCTCCTCCTCCTCTTTTCTGTGTCTCATTCTATTTCCTTTAGGGCTTTCAGGTGTGCTGTTAATTTGATAATATGGGTTCTCTCCCTTCTTTATGTAGGTGCTTAGTGCGATGAACTTTCCTTTTTATCAATGCTTTCATTGTTTCTGATGGCTTTGGGTATGTTGTGACTTCAATTTTAATTGAATTTGAGAAAGTCTTTAATTTCTTTATTCCCTCCTGGACCCAGTGTTCATGAATTAGAGTTTTACAGATTCCATGGGTCTTTTGGTTTTCTGTTGTTTCTATTGTTGGGTTCCAGCTGTAATTCATGGCGTTCTGATAACATGCAATTAGTCATTTCAATTTTCTTGTATCTGCTGAAGCTTGTTTATGAGAAAGTATATAGTTGATTTTGGAGAAAGTTCCATTGGGGGTGCAAAAGGGAAGGTATATTCTTTTGTTTTTAGGTAATTCATGCCATCTGTTAGTTTCCTTATTTCTTAGTTTAGTTTCTGTCTTGATCTGTGTATTGGTGAGAGTGAGGTGTTTAAGTCTCCCAGTATTCAGTTTGTTTTTTTGATTAAGCCTCATTAATGTTTCTTTCATGAATGTGGGTAGCCTTGCCTTTAGTGCATAGATGTTTTGAATTGAGACATCATCTTGGTGCATTTTTCTGTTGATGAGAATGAAGTGTCCCCCTCATCTCTTTTGATTAATTTTGGTTGAAAATGTCTTTTATTAGATATTAGAATGTCCACTCCAGCTTACATCTTGGGTTTGTTTGCTTGGAAAGCCTTTTTCCAGCCCTTTCCTCTGAGGTAATGTCCATTTGTTTTGCTGAGGTGTGTTTGGAGAGTTGAGGCCATTGATGCTGAGTGATATTAATAACCAGTAGTTATTAATTCCTGTTATTTTGATGATGCTGATAGGATATGTGTAAGTGCTTCCTTTCTTTTGGTTTTGTGGATGTGGTGTCATTTATTTTGTGTGTGTGTGTTTTCCTGGTTGTCTTTAGCCTCCTTGAGTTGGAGTTTTCCTTATAGTATTCTGTGGGGCTTAATTTGTGGCTATGTACTGCTTAAACTTTGTGTTTTTCATGAAATACCCTGTGTTCTCCATTTCTGGTGATTGAAAGTTTTGTTGGGAATAGCAGTCTAGGTTAGCATCCATGGGCTGCAAGATTTCTGTTCGAACCTTTCTAGCTTTTAGAGTCTCTGTCGACAAATTGAGTGTAATTTTCACAGGTATGCCATTGTAAGTTACTTGTTCCCTTGTAGATTTTAATATCATTTATTTGTTCCATAGATTTAGCATTTTATTATTACGCCATGGAAGGGTATTATTATCTGTTCCAATCTATGTGGTCTTCTTTAAGCATCTTGTATGTTTCTAGGCATTTATTTCTTTAGGTTGACAAAATTTTCTTCTATGCTTTTGTTGAAAATTTTTTCTGGGATTTGGAGCTGGGAGTCTTCTCCTTCTTCTAATACTATCATTCTTAGGTTTGGTCTTTTCATAATGTTCCAGCTTTCTTGGATGATTTTTGTCATGACCTTTTTAGATTTAACATTGTCTTTTACTGATGTTTCGATTTCTTCAATTGTACATTCTACATCTGAGAATTTTTTTTTATCCACGTCATGTGTTATGTTGGTGATACATGGATCTGTTGTTCCTGTTCTCTTCCCTAGGTATTCCTTCCTCAGATTACCTTTGATTGTGGTTTTTTTTATTGCTTTTTAGGTTCATTTCTGGATCTTGACCTGTTATACTTATTTCTTTCTCCCTTTTGATTGTATTTTCCTGCATTTCTTTATGGGTTTATTCTGCTCCCTCATCTGTTCAATGCATTTTCCTGTATTTCTTCTCCTCCTTTAAAAGTTCTTTTCATTTTCATAAGCTCAGATTTGCAGTCATTTTCTTGTGCTTCAGGTGTAACAGTATCTTCTGGGCTTGTTGTGGTATGGAAGCTTGTTTCCTGTGGTGTCACATCACCTTGGGTTTTGTTGATTTTGTTATTATGCTGACCTCTAGCCATCAGGTTGTCTCTAGTGTTAGCAGCCCTGGTGTTCCCTGTGTTGTTCTTGTCCCAGGTATGTTTGGCAGGTCGTGAGTCATGAGCAGAGAGAGCTCGAAGGTACATATTCCTTGGCATGATAGGCTTTCTCATGATGACAGAAAATGGAGGTTGGGTCCATATGCTGCTCACATTTACTGGCTCAGATGTCTCACTGCTATTTGTATTCCTGTTGGGTCAGGCAGATGGAATCACCAGAGAGGGTTGTAACCTGAATGTTGCTAGGGCCAGACACAAGTCTCCTTGGTATGAGGGACAATGTAGCCTTGATCTCAAAAACAGATCACCTCTGCTGGCTCTATTTGCTCTCTGCTCTCTGTGTCCCGGTGGGTCAAGCAAATGAAGTCAGCATTAGAGAGGGCTTTGTGGTGCCTCTTGCTCACTTGACACCGGCCTCCTCTGGATGTATGGCAAAGGGGTACGTGTCCTGCCAACAGCTCTGCTCTGCTGGCTCTGGTGGTTAACTGCTGTCTATGTCCTAGGTGGGTCAGAAAGATGGAGTCAGTAGCAAGGAGGGCTCTAAGCTGAGTGTTGCTCAGGCTAGACACAGGCCTCTTTGGGATCTCTGTCCAATTTCTTTTTTAAAAAAGATTTATTTATTTGTCATTATGAATACAGTCCTCGGCACCTTCAGGCAGGAAAAGTGTATCAGATCACATGATAGATGGCTGTGAGCTACAATATGATTGATAGGCATTGAATTCAGGACTTGTGGAAGAATAGTCAGTGCTCTTAACCTCTGAGCCATCTCTTAGCTCTCTCTCCAATTTCTTCAGGAGGGCACTTAGTGCTATGAACTTTCCCTGTAGCATTGCTTTCATGTTGTCCTATAAGTTTGTGGATGTTCTTTTTTATTTTAATATAATTATAGAAGTCTTTAATTTCTTTATTTCTTCCATGACTCAGAGGTCATTCAGCCAGGTGTTGTTCAGTTTCCATGAGTGTGCAGTCTTTTCATTATTTCTGTTATTGTTGATGCCTACCATTAATCCATGGTGATCTGATAAAGAATAGGTCAATTCAATTTTCTTGTATTAGTTATAGTTTGTATTGTGACTGACTATATGGTTGATTTTGGAGAAGATTTTGTGTGATGCTGAGAAAAAAATATTCTCTTTTGTGTGTGGGTGAGACATTCTATAGACATTTACTAGGCCCATATGACTCATGACTTCTGTTAGTTTTATTATTTCTCTATTTAGTTTCTGTTTCTTTTTTAAAATTTTATTTGTGTATTTTTTGTACAGTATCCTGGCTGTATTTATGTCTGCCTGACAGAAGAGGATATGAGATTTCATTATAGATGGTTGTGAGCCACTATGTGGTTGCTGGGAATTGAACTCAGGACCATTGGAAGAACAGACAATGCTCTTGATCTCTTAACCATCGCTACAAAATCTTAGTTTCTGTTTCAATGATCTGTCTATTGGTATAAATGGGATATTGAATCTCCCACTATTGATGTGTGGGGAACAGTGTGTGATTTAAACTTTAATAATATTTCTTTTACAACTGTGGGTATGCTTGTATTGGGGAGCATAGATGTTCAGGATTGATATTCTCTCTTGGTGAATTTTTCCTCTCATAAGGATGAAGTGTCCTTTCCCATTTTTTTTATTATTATTTTGGTTCACGTCTTCTTTATTAGCTATCAACATGGCTATTTTAGCTGCTTCTTTGGTTTGTTTGCTTGGAAAACCTTTTCCCAACTCCTTACTTTGACGTAATTCCTCTCTTTGTTGATGGCATATATTTCTTATATGCTCACAATGACAGATCCTGTTTAAATATCCATTCTTTTGTCCCTTGTCTTTTTATTGGAGACTTGTGTCTATTGATGTTGATAGATTTCATTGTGCAATGGTTGTTAGTTCCTTTTACTCTGGTGTTGATGGTGATAGTATGTTTATGTGCTTGTCTTCTTTTGGTTTTGCTGTTAGGAAGTTATTTCTATCCTCTGTTTTCTTGGATCAAGTTGACCTTGTTGGGTTGGAGCTTTTCTTCTATTATCTTCTGTAGGAAGGGTTTGTGCAAAGATATGGTTTAAAGTTTGTTTGGTCATGGAATAAGTGATTTTTCCCCTCTATCATGATTGAAAGCTTGGCTGGTAATAGTAGTATGTGATAACATGTATGGTCTCTTAGTTTCTGTGTAACATCTTTCAGGCCCCTTCTGGCTTTCATAGTCTCTGTTGAGAAGTCAGGTTTGAGTCTGATAGGCCTGCCTTTATATGCTACTTTGTCTTTTTCCCTTGCCAACTTGAATATTTTTTCTTTGTTCCCTAGATTTAATATTTTGATTATTATGTGGCAATTGTAATTTTCTTTGTGTCTAGTATACTTGGTATTTTGTAAGCCTCTTATATGTTTAATGATATCTCTTTATTTAAATTGGGTAAGTTTTCTTCTATGGTGTTCTTGGAAAATTTTCTGGTCCTTGGTGTGTAGAATATTTCTTCTATTCCAATTATTCTTATATTTCATCTTTTGCTGCTGTCTTTTTTTTTGGAGTTTTTCTTGTGAGGATTTTTTGTATTTAATATTTTCTTTGACAGATGTCTCACTTTTTTCAATTGTATCTTCCATGCTTGAGATTCTGTCCTTCATCTGCTTTATTCTGTTGTTCATGCTTACCCCTGTGACTGCTGTTCTCTTCTTAAAATTTCCATCTCCAGGATTTTCAGATTTGTGCTTGCTTTATTGGTTCTATTTCCATTTTCTTGTCTTGAGCCATTTTATTCATTTCCTTCACCTGTCTGATTGTATTTTCCTGTAGGTCTTTGATGGCCTCTATTTATTTGATTGTATTTTCCTGCATTTCTTTGAGATTTTTATTCATTAAGTCTTTAAATGCCTCTAACAACTTCACAAGCATAGATTTAAGGTCACTTTCTTATGTTTCAGCTACATTATGATATCCAGTGTCTCTCTCTTTTTTTTGTTCCTGTCAAGCCATATTGACCTGGTTTTGTTGATTCTGTTCCTACACTAGACTTTGCCATCTGGTTGTCCATGGCATTGGCTGTGTTCCTAGAACCTGCTGTGTTTCTCAGGCCTTTGTGCTTCATTGGTGTTCTGATGGTCTCAAGATAGGTAGTAGAACCATCATATGTGTGTTGGGAATCAAATTCTACTATTGCTGAAGATCAGCCAGTGCTCTTAACTACTAAATCATCTCACTCGCTCCTCTAGAAGATCTTTGAAAAGAATGTGAACCAGTTATTCTCAATTTATTCTATAATTAGACCATTTTTATCCAAAGCTAGTATTAAACTGATAAGAAAGCAAGAAAGATATACAATAAGGAAGAATATTATAGATTTGATTTCCTAATGGACATCGGCAAATAAATAAAATAAAACACTTTTAATGTATTTTAGAAACACATCACCATATACCAGTTTCAAAAAGGTAATGGACTGTGAAGGAGTTAAAGGTAAAGATGGCTTAGATGTTTAGAATAAAAATGAGAAATAAGCACATAGTCACTAGAATTAGCTACATCTGCACATTTGATATCACCATAATTCCAAGAGTGGTTTTATATACTGATAGAAAATTGGTTTTTCCTGCTGACATTTGGCATTGGGTTATAAAATGGGGTCCTATGTTCTTAACAACTTTGTATGTAGCTCATTATGCCTTGACCAGGTATAGAATAATCTTTATAAAAAGTCATATCAAATGCAAAGAAATCAGATTCCTTGAGAATAAAAACATATACGAAAAGAAAGCATGACACTATTATGAAATTCCTTTAAGGACACCAGAAAAGTGTATATATTGACACAAAATTTCTATATTAAATATCAAATCTTGTCATTAACACACATAATTGATATAGGAAATACTGTTTTTGGATACTGTTGTAAAATTAATCAAATATTTGAATGAACTAAGTGGAGGAACGTATATATTAAGATTTCATCATCAAACTAAACTAGTAACACAAAAGTAATAGTGGAGAACAAAAAAGTGTAGCATAAATTTCCACATGAAAACAGGATGGATTAGAATCAGTAATTTCTCTCTTTTCTCCCCATTTTACATTCTTAGGTTTGGAGATAGGGGTTGAAAAGAAAGAAGGGTGAATACAGAAATATACAGAGAAGACAGAACAATAAGATTAGTGAATCTACTCTTCAACTTAATGCCTCTATTGTCACTCAAAAGGTTATTCTTAATTCTCTTGTATAGAATTTTGTAGATAGATACAAAATAAGATTAATTCTAGATATAGTTGTATAGAATTCAAATGTAAGTTTATTCTTCACACATTATATTTAAATATTTCTACTCTAATATAAGGTATTGTCCCCATATAACTCAATTATAATACCAGGTTTACTTTCATAATTTGAAAGTGCTAATTCAAGCTGTTTAGGACAAATCAGTTATACAAGTTAATTGTTAGCTGACCACATCATGGTCATATAAATCACTAATCAACTTTTATCACAAGAATATACATTTTAGGTGTAACAGATAGATATGATTCTATAGAAATATAACATAAGATAGTTAGATAAGGTCTTCAAAAACCTCAGACACATGCAGAATATGGTATTTAAAATGTGTTTGTTATTTTAAAGATTCACTGACAATAAGACATGTTAACTCCTGGCAAAACTCAGCCTACTTCACAGAGGATGTTGAGCATCAAAGAACCTTATGGAGATGGCTTCAAATGTGGCAAACAAGCCACTGAGCAAAATGTTGTCATTTCTACCATAGACAGAATTATGCTTTAAAAACAGGTAAACTTAGATGCAGGTAGAGTTGCCTGCCCAACTCTGCCAGGACAGGGTAAACAAGTCCTCAATAGTCCCTGCCTCACAAATATGTATGTCAGATATATTCAGCCAGAAGGTTGAAAAAGATGCTCCAATGTAGTAGAGTTTGGGTGACTATTCAAGTATAAAACTATCTCTGTCATCTTAACATTTGGAAATCTACTAACATGCACTCCCGATATACTCAGGTAATCAAGTTTATTCCTTTTCAAGTCTCTGATGGAATTCAAGAGCAAATAGCTTAGTTTTAAAATGAAGTTTAGTTGTTTAGGGGTTAAGATGTTTTTATGTCTAGATAGAGGTTTTAAGTTGATAATGACAAGATGTAATGGAGATTGATTTACACTCAAAATTTTAGATGCACCAAGATAGGAAAGATGTTTTCTTCAAAGCTGTCAAATACAAATAGCGAAAACACCAAGAATGTAACATTTGTATAATTCCTGATTGTTTCACGATTCTTCTTGCTCTAGGTATTTTAATGTGTATCTGTGTAATAATATGAATGTATATGTGAAATATAATAAGTAAATAAAAAATCAAAAAAAGAAACAAAGAAAAAACCAGGAAGGTTGCAAAATCCAATTATCCTAAATGATTACCTAAATAAACCCATGCTATAAAACGGATAATTCTAAATTTATTTTTTATTATTCAGAGGGTGAAAATCAATTTGCTTTTGAAGATGTTATGTAAGAAACACAGGAGGTAGAATTTAAAAAGGTCTTTCTTCCTAGCATGTTTTGTCCCTGATGTGACAAAGTGAGTTCCTTTCTGGCCTTAATAATATGATGTAGCATTTAGGGGCAAAGATGATGCCCAAGAGTGATGCACTGGAAGCCAAGATAGAGAAGACTTCCATAGCCACCTTGACCTTTCCCTTGGTGCTGTGGTAGACAGGGAGGAAGATGATCCAGACACTGCAGAACATCAGCATGCTGAAAGCCAGGAACTTGGCTTCATTGAATGTATCGGGCAGATCTCTGGACAAGAAAGCCATAAGGTAGCTCCCTAGGGCAAGTGCTCCCAGGTATCCAAGGATGCAGTGGAAGGTAATAGCTGATCCTTTCTTGCAAATGATGATGATATGTTTGTGTTCTGAGTAAGCATCTTTATCAATAAAGGAAAGAGAAGTTGACAGCCAAATTTCACAGGGGACAATTTGGATCAAGGTGCAGATGGCAATAATAATATTAGGGGCCCTTGATATCAGCAACCATCTCCTAACTCTTCCTGGAGCAGTGATCTTGAAAGCTATAAGTACAGTGATAGTTTTGGCCAACACAGTAGAAAGAGCCACACTGAAGAGGAGTCCAAAAATGTATTGCTGCAGCATACAGGTGGCTGTGGTAGGATGGCCAATGAAGAGGAAGGGACAGAGAAAACAGAGTCAAAGTGATGAGCAGGATGTAACTGAGATGCCGCTTGTTGGCCTTGACAATGGGAGTGTGTCTGTGTTTCAGAAACACACAAAGAACAATAGTGGTGAGTGAGGAGAAGCTCAGGGATATGAAGCTGAGTGTCTTCCCCAAGGCCTCATCATAGCAAGAAATATCACAGTTTTCTGTAAGCATTGGTGCCTCTCTTTAGTTGTATAGTGAGTTTCTGGACACTTCACACACTGATTCATATCTGCCAAAATTGAAATTGATAGTGATTTTACATTCAGCTTTCTCGTTTTATGTAATGCCACTTGCCAGGTGTATTATACTGCACTGTTATTTGAACCATCTTGGTTTGTGTGAATAAAATACACACAGTAGGAAATCACACTATACCCAGAATACTTTCTATTCCATACCTCTATAGCAAGAAAAGCTTTCCATCATCATAGATGGAAAGAACAAGATATTTCATGACAAAGTCAAATTTAAACAATATCTGTATACAAATATATGCCTACACAGAGGATCCTAGCAGAATACTAAATTAAAGGAAAAGTTCAATAAGAATAAGAGAATAGCCAGAAGAAAAGGTATAGGTGACAACAATCACAAGAACAGAGACCCCATGCTGCACCGAAGGCCAAGTTTGTCACCTGAAGACTTGCCCCCAACCTGAGCACACACTCTCAAATCAGTTGTCAGGCATTCAGGCCTTAAAAACTTGAAGACCAAAAGAGAAACAAAAGCCAAGGACAAAAACACCATGTAATAATGGCAAACTCAGAAATCAGCACTGAGACCTACAATCACCTCAAACCTAGATTTCTTATTTGCAGTGTGAGAACACTATCAACAAATAGCCAAAGACATATGGCACCACCGGGTCCCAACTATCCTATAACAACAAGACTTCAATATTTCAGTGCAGGTGAAGCACAAGAAAATAACCTTAAGATCAACTTTACAAATATGATTCAGGCTCATAAAGAAGGAAAAAAACACTCTCTTAAATAAGTTAAGGAAAGAGAAAGAAAAAATTGGAGGAAATCAATAAATTCCTTAAAGAAAGCCATGGAATCCAACAAACACACAAACAAACAAAGAAACAAACAGGTGAATGAAACTGTTCCCCGCCTGAAAATTGAAATAGAAGCCCTGAAAACACAAACTGAATGAATTCTGGAATGGAAAATCTCGGTATGCAAAAAGGAGCTACATATGCAATCATCAGGAACAGAATTCTAGAGATAGAAGAAAGAATCTCCGAGGCTGATAATACAATGATAGAAGATTCATTGATCAAAGAAAATGGTACATCTAAAAAGTTCTTTACACAAAACCATCCAGGACATTTGGTTCATTATGGGAGACCAACCTATAAATAATAGATGTAGGAGACTTACAATAATTCCAGCTAGATAGTCTGAAAATATATTTGATAAAATTAAAGAAAAAATTTCCAAACTTAAAAAGGACATGCCTATAAAGGTAGAAGTTTATAGAATACCAAATATATAGAACCAGAAATGGAAGACTTCAGGCAAAATAATAACCAAAACACTAAATGTACAGAACAAAGAAAGAATATTAAAAGCAACAAGAGAAGAAGGCCAAGCTACATATAAAGGAAGATCTATTAGAATTATACTCAACCTTTCAACAGAGATTCTGAACCAGAAGTACCTGGACAGATATCTTTAAGGCTCTAAGAGTCCACAGATGCCAACGTAGACTACTATACCTAGCAAAACTTTCAATCACCACAGAGAAAGAACATGAGATATTTCATGACAAAGTCAAATTTAAGCAATATCTATGTACAAATCCAGTCTTACAGAAGATAGTAAAGGATACACGCCAACACAAGGAGTAAATTGCACCCTAACAAAACCCAAAGAAGGGAAACCCACACACACACACGCACGCGCACACACACACACCACCACCACCACCACCACCACCACCACCACCATCACCACCACCACAACCACCAGCAGTAGCAGCAGCAACAACAGCAACACTACCAAAATAACAGGAATTAATCATAATGGACCATTAACATCCACTATCAATGGACTGAATTTCCCAATAAAAAGCATAGGCTAACATAATGGATACAAAAATATTACCCATCCTTCCACTGCAGGGAAGAAAGAGACCTCAACATCAAAGACAGATGTTACCTCAGAGTAAAGGGTTGGAAAATTTTTTCCAAGAAAATGGACCTAAGATACAGGCCGGTGTTGCTATTCTAATATCTAACAACATAGACTTCAAACAAAATTTAATCAAAGAGATGGCGGACATTCCACAAACATTAAAGAGAATTTTCACCAATGTGGTGTCTCAAATCTGAACATATATTTCTCAAATGAAAGGGCACTCATATTTGTAAATTAAACCCTACTATAGGTTAAAGCACACATTAAACTTCACACACATAGGGGAGGGGAATAAGTGGAAAATGGGAAGGAGGAAAGAATGGGAGGATACAAGGGATGGGATAACTATTGAGATATAACAAGAACAAATTAATACAAATTAAAAAGAAACTTCACACACATTAATATTGGAAGACTGATATATGCCATTCTCACCAATGGGTAGGTCACCTTGACTGATGACTTTCTGAATAGAACATTGAGAGTCAGCAGTGGCACAAACTTTGACAATGGGATCTCATGACAATGAAAGGTTTCCATAAGGCAAAGGACATGACTAATAAGACATAATGATAGCCCGTGGAATGGGGAAAAGATTTTCACCAACTTCTCAGTCAATAGAGGGTGAATATCCAAGCTATATGATGAAATAAAGAAAACTAGACATCAGCCAACCAAATAATCCGATTAAAAGTTAGGGTCAGGAACCTGAAAGTGAATAGCTCAGAGACTTAAGGTAGCACCAAACCCTTCTGATAAAAATCAAATGAAATGATTCTGAATGATATTCTGCTGTACTCATAGATTCAAGCCTAGTTCAATCATCATCACAGAGACTTCCTCCATCAGCTGATGGGAGCAGAGGCAGAAACTCCCAACCAACATTATGGGGAAGTTGGGGAATTGCACATTAGAAGAAGAGGAAATTATTCTGACCATTGGCTAGATCTGGGAAGGGGTTTAAAGTTTACCTCCTGTATTGTCCTTGGCTGGTGCCTTAGTTTGAGCGGGACCCCTGGGCCCAAATCTGCCTATCATATTGTTCTACTTGTAGATTTCTAGGACCCTCTGGATCCTTTTATTTTGCTGTTCTCCCATGTCACGTACTCTGGTGCCTCACATTTGACCATGTCCCCTGGAGGGGGAGACCTGGTGGCACTCAGAGGAAGGACAGCAAGTAGCCAAGAAGAGACTTGATACCCTATGAGAATATATAGGGGGACGTAATCCCCCTCAGGAACAGTCATAGGGGAGGGGAATAATGGGAAAATGGGGGGGGGGGGAGGAATGGGAGGATACAAGGGATGGGATAAACATTGAGATGTAACAAGAATAAATTAATAAAAAAAAAAGATAAAAAAAAGAAGAAGAAGAGGAAATACTATAGGATCCAGAGGGCTGAGGTCACCAGGTGAACATGACTCCCAGAATCAACTAAACAGGGCTCATAGAGACTCACTGGAACTGAAGCAGCAATCTTGGTGCCTGCATGGTCTGTGCTACACCCTCTCCATACATGCTGTAGTATTTTTAAATTTTGGGTTTTTATGGGATTTCGAACAGTGGAAGTGGCAGTGACCTTGACTCTTCTGCCTGCTTGTGAACCCTTTTTTACTCTAGAGGGTTGCCTTGGTGAGCCTTGATATGACAGTTTGTGTCTAGCCTTAGTGCATCTAACTTGGTTGACATCACTGGAAAATCTGCCATTTTCTGAAAGGAACCAGAAGTCCAGTGGATTTGGAGAAGAGGGGAGGTAGGTATGGTGACTGGGATGAGGGGATGGTGAGGAGACTATGTTGGGGATATATTGTATAACACAGAGAATTATTATTAAACTAAAGTATAAAAATAAAATCATGACATGCTCACAAGAGTATGTTTATCAGGACATAAAATGTGAATGCTTAAATAAGAATGTACTCCTTTTACAGCCCATATATTTATACTTTGCCTTCCATTTGTGGAAGTATTTGGAAGTAGTGGAAAAGTAGTTGTGACTTTTTTGGGACATTTGTGTCTATGGAAGGGCTTTTAAGGATCTTTCTAGTCACAGTATGTATTTTCTGTCTCCTGTGTTTGCATCAGCATGTGAGCTCTGAACTGCTCCAATCATCATGCTTTATTAGTTAATTTCCATGTGAAGAACCATCATGACCAACACAACTTATTGATGAAAGGCTATAACTCACAGGAGTATAGTTCTAGATGAAGTTCATGGAGAGATGAAGGAATTAAAGGACATGAGAAAATAGCTGAGTTTATATATGATCTATAAACATGAGTTAGAGGAGAGAGAGAGAGAGAGAGAGAGAGAGAGAGAGAGAGAGAGAGAGAGAGAAACAGAAACAGAGAGAGAGAACAAAGTCACATCTCCTATTTATTACAAATTTCTCCACTACTGTAGAGCAAGTATTCAAACAGTTAAGCCAACAGTTGAGCATATGGGGTCTGGTCTCATTCAAGGTATCAACATGTACTCTAACTGTATGAAACTGTAAGCCAACTAAATGCTTTCTTTTACAAGTTTCTTGGTCAAAGTACTTTGTCATAGCAATAGAAAATAAACTAAGGTAAAATGCATGCTGAAATGAAGCATACCTCTCTGGTAATCTAGTGTGGTTTTCTGTAGGCAGACACATCCACATGTATAGTGGTTAAAGAATATAAAGCAGGTATGAATCTCAATGTCAAGAGTGTATTATTTCTCTGGGAAGAATGAACTTTATGTAACCTATGATTTTCTAAAAGATGGAAGGAAGAGGACTATCTTCACTGAAGTGAGCTGGTTGCAGGTCACTTACAGATGTTTTCCATATGCTTAGGCATTACAGATGATTAACAGGTGGGGATACTTTCTGTATGACTGACAATTACCTGTCTCATTGGATATCTCATTCTCTGGGCAAGGAGTGCAGTCAAAGCAGCAGGCAGTCTTCCCCTCCTTGTGGGTTTTCCTGAGTCCAGGATGATAGCTCTCAGTGCATAGAGACCGCGGAATCTGAGAATAAAGTGAGTGATAACAAACGGTCAGGTATTTATGGGATTTGCCACAGAATGTTCACAAGCATTATACAATTCTAACATTATAATTGTATGATGTGTGTGAGATGTACAGAGCAATTGAGTCTGGTTCCCTTCTCATTGTATGAGCAGAAGTAAGATATCTGCATATGTTCTTTCATGCCATACTAAGAATAGTGTCTAATGATAAGTCATAGAGAATCTATCACCAACATGAGGCTTTGTCTATGCACAGACATTTTTATCTCAGCCAGTCTCAGAGTTATTCTCATGTAGTGGGTTTAGCAATATATGTTTCTTGCTTTTTCTTCAGTTTGAATTCTTTTTATCCCAACTGCAGGCTAATCCCTCATCACCTCCTGATCCCACCCCCTCCATACTCCCATCATGCTGTTTTGTTTTGACAGGGTCCTCAAGCCATAAGATCAATGCACCATTAATTAAAACCTTCCAAGCTGGGGTAAAAATAAATCCTCTGTCAGATGATCTGTGAAAATGATTAAAGTCATTCTGAAAAAGGTATGGTATTATGATATTAAAGAAATGAAAAGCTTGGAAAATAAATAGTTCATCCATAAAAATTAGGTAGTAAGACAATTTTTCATATTGGTGGTCATTATGTGTCTATGAGTGGGTCCTGTATAAGCAAGCAATGGTCACAACTTGCTGGCTATAAATTTCAAATTTATATACTGGTGAAAATACTGAGGTGAGATGCAACTCACCTTTGTTAATCCTGTGGCCCACTGTATCATATGATTAGATAAGGACAATTTTTGGCCATCTGGAGCATTTGGAGAAAATGTTCCTACTTTCACATTTAGCCCAAGACATTTTGGGAAATTCCAGAAGTTGATAATGTCATACTCTGCATGTGACTTCTTTTTCCAACCCATGACTACATGGTCCCCTGCATGACTGATGAGTTGTGTGTTCTTTATAAAAGGATGAAGCTAAAAGAGATACATGTACTTATGTTACACAACCTCCAGAGAAGTATAACAGAGATAGAATCAGGGAGGGTCTCTTCTTGGTTTTAATCTTGATATGAAAAGCACCTTTAATATAGATATTAATTGCTTTCAACAAATGATACCAAAAGATAACGGGAGCATCACTGTCCTTCTGAAATGTTCAAATCAGTTTAATTAGAAATGGTAGGAGCAAACACTATTAAATCATGAATATGTATGGAGAAAACTCTCAGCATCTTTAAAAATATAGTTATATACAATTAAAATTTGAAAATATTTAATGTTTCACTCTGTAAAATGAATGATTTCGTGAGTGATCATTTACATAACATAAGCATTTAGAAGAGTTCAGGTGCATTGTGATAATTCTTTGTCTCTCGTCTCTTGTGTAATTGAAATTTTCATATTGAATATTTTACACAGAATATATTGTATGACCCATTGTAATACAACTCTCTATTGAATTGAACATATTTCTCCTTACAGTCTCTCTTGAAGATTTTCAACAAAATAATCTAAAATATGTATGGCCTAGTTTGAGTGAATTTTTAAACCTGTAGAACGTCATGTTGCCAATGTCACAATTGAGCTGAAGTGACGTTACCTGCCAGGGGAAGAATACCATCTCTTTTCCTTTTCCATGTGTTTGAAATTGTACTTGATTGAGAGTCATCTCATGCACACTGTGGGCCACGGCATACAGAGCATTGTACACATTGTAACTCTCCTCACTCATGGCCATGTCAAACATGTTCCCAGGTAAGAATCCCAAAGAGGCATTAGGCAGACAGTTGTCTACAATTTTACAACCTTTCCTAAAAAACAAGCAATTGAAGAATGAGTGCCATAATGCATGAAGATAAATGTCTTCTGGGAATTTGGAAGGATTGGCTGTCTGTATAAAATCTCTAAAATGAATAATCCCCTCACTATGGTGTGAAAAAATAAGGGCCCCATGTAATGAATATAATATGAAATGTTCATCAAATTTTGAATGATCCCAGTGTGAGTTCAGGACCCAGACTTTCCATATAAGTAGCTTCTGTTTTATATTTACTATTAAGCTTAAAAGAGACTCAGAGTCCCCATAAATAATAATTACATTTTCTGATGATTCCAGTATCTGAACCTGATTTTTCCAGGGTTTGGTAAGATATGAGCCCCTGTTGACTAGGATCATTTCCACAAATGCTATGCAGATTTAATTTTTATCCATATCGCTTCTCAAATCTGAGAGAGTCTGGGCACCTTTGTGATCATCTATGATAAAGAGCCCCACCCAGAACCATTGGAAATGAAGCATCAGAGATACAAAGCCAAGTGTCAGCGATGTCTCCTTAGGGGCCACCTGGTACAGAGAAGAAAACTGTCTTTTTTCACTCACGGTGCTATCAAAAGGCCCAAAAGTAAGCTGTAGAGAAAAAAACAATGAAAAAGAACATAGTCACAAAATTAAACTATATTCTACAGCAATGGTTTGAAGCATTTAGGAAAATCTTGCTTTGAAGGTAAAAATCTACCTTCCTATGGGTTTTAAAGAAATGTACAGAAAGCATTCAGAGGTTCAACCTTGTTCTGTGTCTACTCTACATTTCCCTTTTCTCTCTATTCTATGCTACATAAATATAGATGTATCATCAGCTGTCTGCATCATTTTCCTATCTATTAAGAGTGATTAAAATTTCCATTCTTTTCTGTCATAGTCACCTAAAATGTAATCAAGTAGATCTGCCATCAAGTCGTATACCATCACCTCCTCTCACCTGTGGAAACTTGTGTAGATCCAGCAGTGTCCCCGTGTATTCAGAAATTGCCCATGATGGTCCTGTAAGTACAGCAGCAGAATTACTCTCTTTTACATATCTGTAGTTAGGAATGCTATGACCATGCCCTGAAAGTGAGGCAAAAAGACTGCTTAGAGTGTTCCTTTGAGCATGTGAAACGTGATGTACTTCAAATCCCAGGGATGTGTTGGGTAAAATGTAGGGGCTGCTGTTGATCTTTTCAATGGTGAACATCATCGCCAAAATACATTGGTAGGTCTTCAACTTAAACCTGGATAGAAGGTAGAACAATATTTAGCAGGAAGATCTGTACCACATAACACATAATATATGTGAATGTTTACTACAATGGCTTTATTAGATTGAATGCTCCTGCTTTTAAAAATCCATGTTTTACTCTATTTCCAGTATTTTCTGAAATAAGAAGAGCAGTGTTGTTTTGAACTTTTTTTCTTTTTTAAGTTGAATACATTCTTTATTATACAATGTATTGTAATTATACTCCACCAACTTCTCCCAGGTCTTGCTCAAATACCCTCTTATGCAAAGTCTACATTCTTTCGTTCTCTCTGGTATTAGAAAATAAAAAGGTATCTATGTACAATAAATGAATTAAAAACAAACAGTTCAGAAAAAGAGAAAACAAACAAACAAAGGAACCAAAAAAAATCCACCATAAAAACAAAACAAAACAAAAAAACAGAATAAAAAGGGCAAAGAAAATGGACAGGAAACACAGAAATACATGGAGATGCATGAAGCATCATGATATTGTATAATTCAAATACTGATTTCTGTATTCCCCATATCTGGTTGCAATTCATGTTCTGGGAATCTCTCTTTGGAATATTCTATAATCTCTACTCCCCAATTTTTCCTTGATATCTCAATAAAGCAGCTTACATCTAATCAGTGAACAAGGAAGAAAATAGGGCTGGACTTCTTCCCAACCAGGGAAAGAGGATTTAGATTAGAAAGCAGGGGATCCAGTCAAGAAATTCAGCCAGAGCAGGATAGGGGAGCTGGATTAAGAAAGCTATAAAGTGCAAGTATCACTGAGAGGAAATAGGATTAGTTTAGAGAGTTCAGAATAAGTAATTGCTTAGCTCTTGTCCTGTGAAGCTTATTATTAAACAAATATAAAGAGTCACAGTTATTTCTGTGATATCTGTATTTACAGAGGAACCCAGCCGAAAACACTGTTTTTATTTTTAAAATGGTAATAAATACATAGACACATGTGTTCATATACAGAAAATCATAACAAAACCATAATATTACACAAATAAATGTAAAATTAAAAGTATTAATTTCCCAAATGTTGTTGATTTTGTTTATCTTGTTTTCCATCTACTACTGGGCATAGGACTCGCCTTAAGAATAGTCTGTATACCCAAGATGATTGCCTTGCTGAAGACTAATTCTTGTGTTTGCCACTGGGTTAGAGACGAATGCTTCTGATAGCTTGGAGAGAGCTTCCGAATTAAAGATGGGGGCTCATGTCCACTTTTCCTCTCAGCAGTGGCAAACCATATATCTTAGACTAGTGCAAGCCCTGTTCAGGCTTCTACAGTGCCTGTGAGTTCATTTGTGTGCCAACCTTGCTATACTTAGAAGGCCCTGCTTCCTTAGTATCTTCCGACTTCTATGGCTCTTACAATTTTTCCATCTCCTTTTCTGCAGCCTTCCCTGACCCCTAAATGAGTTTTATGGGTATATTCCATTTTGGAGTGAGTGTGATAATGCTGCAAGGAACTTCTCTGATGATGGCTGAGTGAGACACTGATCTATGAATATAGAAGAATGCCTGAAGAAGTAATTTTCTTGCTACATTACTTTAGAAGAACAATAGTATTTGGATGTCCTGTAGGTCCATAGCCTATCTATTTTTAGGTTCTTGGCAATCCAGCAGTGCTGGGCTCCATCTCATGGAGCAGTCCTTAAATCCAATCAGATATTGCTTGGCTCATCCCACATGCTTTGTGAAAATCTTCCATTATTTGCACGCTGGCATCTTGTAGGCAGGGAACTAATGTTGATTAGAGCACATGTAGCTTGGCTTGTACTTACCTTTTTCCTTTGATAGTATGCAGAGTACCTTCCAGTGCCATGAATACTAGTTCATAGTTGTAAAGTCTTTAGCTTGGCAAGAGCTCAACTTTTCCATGCTCAGTAAGTCCTATAGTTGTTATCTTCAGCAATAGGGCCTTATCTTTATTTCTGGGTGCAGACTCTTAGAGGACATTCATGTTGTGCTAATGTCCACTTCCAAGTGAGCATATACCATGTGTACATTAGCCCTTTGTTGGCTGTAGTGTTGGGTCCAAATCAGCCAGAAGAAACCATAAGAGAAAAATGCCCCATTTCCCTTAAGGGGTGGGTGTGGGTAGATTTTTGGTTGCTGTCTTGGGCTATAGATGTTATTGTCATTGGGAGTTGGTGATTATTTATTCTTGGTCTTATTCAGAGAGAAAACAAGGCTAGACTTAGAGATATCTCTCTTTTCCTTTATTTTTCTTTCTTAGGTATGGAGACAGGGGCTGAAAAGAAAGAAAGGGATATATAGAAATATATAGGGATGATAGGAGAAAAAGTAGATTATTGAATCTACTCCTCAAATTATGGCCTTAATAGTTACTCACAAGAAAGGTTATTTCAATTAATTGATATAGAATTTTGTGTATTGATACAAAATAAGTTTAAATTTGATACATTGAAATAGAATTAAAAATTAATATTATTCTTCACATATTATATTTCTACTCTAATATGAGGTTTTTACACATACAACTTAATTAATACATGATTTACTTCCAATACACTGATAGTGCTATTGCAGCCTGTTTAGGATAATTAAGTGATACAAGTCAATTGTTAGTTGATCAGCTCATGGTCATGTCAAGTGCAGGAATCTACATCCTAGGTTTAACTGACAGATATAATTCTATAAATAGAAAAGGTTTTAAAAATCCTCAGAGACCTACAGAATATGGCATTTAAAGTTGTTTTTATTATTTTAAATTTTCTTTGACGATAAGACAGGTTAACTCCTGGCAACACCCTGCCTACCTGAGAGAAGATGATGAGCATTGAAGAACCTCCTCATGGAGATGGCTTCAAATGTGTCAAAACAGCCACTGGGCAAAATGTCCTTGTAGCTACCAGAGACAGATTTCTACTTAAAATGGAAAAGTTGGATACATGTAGAATCAACAGCCAAACTCTGCAAAGATAGGTTAAACAAGGCCTGGATAGTTCCTGCTTTACAAATATGTCTGTCAAATATACTGGGCCAGAAGGCTGAAGATAATGCTACAATATTAGGGAGAATTCGGGTGTCTGTTCAAGCAGAAAACTGTCTCTGTCATTTTTTTCATTTTGGAAGCTGTTAACCTGAACTTCCTGTTTACTCTCAGATGCAGAGAGACCAATAGCCAAACAGGACGAGAGAGCCCAAGTTGGAGATCACAGTCGAGTCCCTCCCCTTGGAACTTTATAAACCATGTGAAGAGAGGAGGAACACTTTTTGGGCCAGAGTGTTTACAAACACCAAGAGAGTATGATTCCCAGAATCAAAAAGGAGTGATCATCGGCTCTTACAGAGATTGAAACAGCAAACATGGACTCGTCATTTGTCTGCATTAGGTCCTCTGCATATATGTTAGGGTTGTTAGGTTGTTTTTTTGTGGGACTACTAAGAGTGGTCGTGTGGTGGTGGTGATTTTGAGTCTTTCAAGTGTTCTTGAGACCCTTTTCTTCCTACCAAGTTGTCTCACCCAGCATTAATATGAGTGTCTGCATCAAGTCTTGTTGTAGCTCTTCGTGACATGTTTGGCTGATATCCCTGAGAGGCCTGCTCTTTTCTGAAGGGAAATGGACTCGTGGATCAGGTGGAGAAGGTAGTGATGTGGGGAAGCAGTGGTGGAAGGTAGAATGGAGATAGGGCTAAGAGGAGTGGAAGGAGGGAAAGCTGAGATTGGGATGTTGAAAAAATAAGAAAAAGAAATCTAAGGAGGCATACCTATGCTAAGATGTGACAAAATAGACATTAAACAAAACCTATTCAGAAAATATAGTAAAGCATACTTTATATTCATTAAAGGAAAACTCCAACAAGACGTTATTACAATCCTAAATTTGTACATATGTTTAGTCTCAATTTTTTAAACAAATATATTTTATTACAAGCTTATTAACTGAAAGTACCTCACTTATAACTGAACTAACCTAAACAATAGGAAAATGAGATTAAAGAATACAATAATGAAAGCATAAGGATATCAGTTCCGAGGATATATTCTAGTGTAATCAGCAAGATTTCTTCTGCTAGAACATGAAGCAACCAGAACCGGGAACCTCAGCCATATCCAGGATCCCCGAGCCCTTCCCTCGAGTGATTCTATCAAGGAGCATCTCAAAGTGGAGCAATGAATAGCCAAAACTATTCCAAGTCTCCAAAGGCCCCGCCCCTTGTTTTTGGCTTACTTTTGTATCTTTTCTCAGAATTTGTTCAAGGAAGTTTTTCAGCTGGTTACCAACCAATCTCCTTCACATGGTCATTTGACTTCTAAGGGGATAAACATTACCTGCTCATAAGTCTTTTTCTCATTCCCCACTTGTAATCTAAACAAAAACACATGTTTATCTCACCTTCACACATCAAACACAGCAGTATCCATCTTCAATAGTGAAACAGTATTCGATTTAAAAGCAGATCAACCCTGCTGTAGAGATGGTGGTGATTTTAATACCTCACTTTCAGTAATAGAAAGGTAATATGGAAAAAAAACTAAATAGAGAAACTCTAAAGTTAAATAAGTCAGTTCTATCACTGCCTTTAAAACACATTTTGCCCTTGGAGACCTCTGTATTGATGACATGGTTATAGAAAGTATTGTTTGCCAGCTATGCACTCAGAAGTGTTCAATGACCAGCCCAGATAGAACAGTAATTTCAAATTGTACTCAAAATATGAACCTTCTGTCTCAGAACCCTTCTGTTTTCTAATAACCAATGGACTATGATGTTTGAAAACCTGAAAAGGCAACTTTAACACAAACTGTATTAATTTAAAGCCTTTTTTTATATCCATAGAGACAAGATGATGTAGATAATGACTCTCTTATATTTTCTATACACTATGTACACTGAAATGCGAAGCTAAATACGACAGTGGGTCTTAGTGAGCATACAGGCTTAGAGCTTTGCATTTTGATCTTCTGAGAACCAAGACACAAACACACTGTGGGAAACACAAGAGAAGTTCATGTCTTTCACAAAAAGTATTATATATGAATTTTCAGCAAAAGTTTTTTACAATCTGTGTTGTCTTACTAGTTATAAAGTATTTTATGGTACTTAAGAGCATCTAAAAAGATATTTCTAAAAGAGTACTCAGTATAGTTATTTGGGTATTCCAGCATTTCTGTGTAGACCATACTTGCCTTGAGAACATAGGTCTATAAAATCATATCAACCTTTCAAAGACGGCACTGTACAAAATGTCCTCATTTCTACCACAGACAGAATTCTTCCTAAAGTGGGCAAGCATGGATGCAACCAAATCAATGGCCAAACTCAGCCAAGACAGGGTAAGGAAGCCTTCAATAGTTCCTCCTTACAAATATGTCTGGCTTAGATATATTGGGCCAAAGGGCTGAAGATGATGCTGAATGTTATAGCGAATTTTGGATGACTGTTTAGGCAGCAAACCGTCTTTGTCATCTTCTCTTTTGGGAAGGTGCTAAGCGGGACTCCCGTATCCTCAGGTAACTAATTTATTCATTCTTCAGCCTCTGATGGAGTTGAAGACCAGATAGTTTAGTTTGACAATTAAGAATAGTTGTTTAGGGGTTAAGATGTTTTTAAGTCTAGATTGATGCTTTAAGTTGATAATGACAAGATATGATAGATATTATTGATTTACATTCAGAATCTTAGACTCACCATGATAGGAAAGATGTTTTCTTCAAGGCTGCCAGATACAAATAGTCAAAACATATGGTTGTAACATATATATAATTCCTGACTGCTTCATGGCCATTCTTGCTGTGTGAAGTTTATTGTATATATGTAGTATAATACAAATGTATGTTTTAAAATATTTAATAAAAATTGTAAAAAAGTTCACACTATAACACAAAGAAAAGAAAGAAAAACATATGTCTATAAGTCTGCATCTCAGAAATGTCCAGATTAAAATCATGAACCACCATAGGCCAGCAAGATACTTGGTTTTGATAGCATATTGGTTTTTTTTTATAAAATGTACCATTAGTATGAAAGTTGAAAAGAATATTTTTTAAAATTCCATAACTTAACCAGTATACATTGCACTTAGTAGGAATTACCATCTTCTACCTCAGAAATAGATTTTGATGTCATGATGATAAAAGAACATGTATAAACATTAGTGACAACTATGATAATGCAAAACTTAAAGAAATAATTGAAAATAATTTTTAGAATAATACAAGATGCCATTCCTGAACAATATAGTTTTTAACTGATAAATATACCTTGTACAACTCATTTATGTTATTTCATACCTTCAAAATAAAATACCATAAATATTGAAAATAAATCGTTCATTATTAAATGTTTTAAAATATCCAGTAAACAGATACTTATGTTCATTAATTTCAAAAATAGTAAAACAGGAAAAATCCTCAAAAAGAAGAAACCTTTAAAATCTGCCTTTTCATATTATTCTACTATTTAAATCATTTAAGTGATTAATATACAAATACACACATGACTGCTAAAATGCCACTTGAGCAGTCAAGTCAAACATATTTTTAAGTTAGTGCGAAGGAAAATCTCTCTCATACACAGTGAGAGAAACTGTCATTATTGCTTTGCAGGGAAGTTAACCACCATGCTTCAAGATCCCATAGTATGCATACATGTACTCCTGTAAATTAATCTCCTTTAATCAGGATATCGTTTGTACGTCCTGAACTTATCAACTGTTCCTTTACCATCTTCCTAATTTTGACAAGAAAGTAAAATCCTAATATAAACGTAGAACAAAAAAAATTAGTGTCATATAAGTTAATGCCAGCTGCACAACTTACAATCATTTGATGCTATGGCAATTAAGATAGGTATACTTATGCAGCTACAATTAGAACATGAGGATATCAAACTGAAGCAAGACAGATCAATTCCTCTTTCAAATTATATATGCATTCTTTTCTATATATGTGATAAACTTTTTGAAGATTAGGAAAGAATTTGTGAACCTTGAAGAGTATATGCTTGCAGGTGCCCCACACTCTATGAAAAGTACATTTGGAAATGTGTTGTCTTCATCAAATATGTTACTTGTTTATAGTTTATCTAGTTGGAAGTTTATTTTAGTTTTATTTCTAACTTCAAAAGATATTAAATCACACACTGCAGTCTCTTCTTGTACATAGTAGACAAGGAAGCCACAGTGAGCTCATGTAATTACATTTGTGATCTTTACAGAAATGGGGTTGCTGTGGTACAATATGAAGAGGGACTCAAGCTGATAAACAGTGGGTGCTGAACTGTTGAGATTGGAAAGCAGAGGAGGAGACAAAAAAAATAAGGATAACATCTGCTGTAAAGCAGAACCTTTTTCTTTTTAGCACGCAAGGTAGACCATACAGATTTGCAATCTTACTTGAAGTAAGCCATGATCCCTATGGCCAGCAGACTCTTTTAGAGAATATTTTGTTTAGAAACCTATTTTTAAATTTCTCGTGCTGCCTTTGGTATGTCCATTTGAGACTAAGCCTATTACATTATCTTTAAAGTCTAACAACATTTCAACTTAAACTTTTTTCTCTTCCACTGTTGAATTGGTTACTTATTCCACGGCCACATTTCAACAGACACAGTAATGCCACATTAACGATAATCCATTCTCAACCTTATGTTTAATGTAGGTGATTTTCTGCTCACTTTCTTCAGTTATTCCTGAATATGTATTTTTATGTTCCCTTTTGAGTTCAGACTTGAGTACCATCTGCATTTCTTATTTTCAAATGCTTAGTGTGTGGTTACCTACCGCTATGGATATATTTGCCAAGGATAAAACATACCTGACTTCCCTTAAACACTAACATGCATGATCGTTTCTCTTTGGCAGGACTTAGGAAACTGAAGCCAACTTGCCTGACATTTTGTCTTAATCTTGCACTGTTGAGAATGCCTAGAAACATCTTTCTGAGACCTCATCACAAAGAATGTGTGCTCAGAAACATACTCATGAAGAAACAAATATTCATTAGAGATCTACCTCTACCTATATCTATAAATGCCACAGACATGTAAACATGGTGAGTTGCAGAGAATATGAAATTGAAAGTCAGATAAAATAACCTGAGACAGATGAATGTATTTCTATAGCAGAGATTATGTCTCAATGTCTAATTCTGGCATTCCTGCTCCTAAATTATCATCAACAAATACACATTATTTGTCACTCCAGTCTCACAGAAGGAAATCTGTGGTCACTAACCTCAGTGGCATTGTCTCTTTACACAAGAGCACAGCTAGACTTAAGGATTCTCTCAAATACTCTATAAATTTTATATTATATAATATTTTCCCCACAAAGGTAATATTGCAAACATGCAAACACTGTGGAATTACAGGCATGGCCTAGAATATGGGGAAATTTCCAGTGTCTACTGTGGAAAAGATAATGATTAAAACCTCCAAACCTTCTTTTCCCTTAAAAGTACCAGAAGAGTCACTAAGAAGGCAGCACTGCAGAAAGATCTAGGAATGGAAGATAGGAAATGGCTTAATGGGGCATAGAGTTGGAATAGTGACCTTTGAAGCTGCACATCCCTCAGGGCATATGAATGCCAAATGTTGAAAAGGAGTAATAGATAAAGGACTTATTCGACCATAATATCTCTGTTAAATTTCATCATCTTCCAGTCAGTTGTTTTGTTGAGTGGGTAAATAGCAAAAGCAGGGAAAAATCCAGCAATCACCACATCTCCTTTACCATATAAATGGTAATCTATTCTGACTAAGCAGTCGCTGCTGCTGTAGGGGCACACAAGAACTGGAAGCTGTAGAATGCAAGATATAAGAATGCAAGAGAACAGCATGTTAACAAAGTATCTGCCATCTGTGAGTATGATAAGGTGAAGTCTGCAGTGTCCAGTACATATACGCAAGGCTCATGTGTGTTCATGTTACTTTATAAGTTTACTGGTAAATGAAATTACCTCTTGAATCATCATTGCCAGTTCTTTCTGACATGCTATTCACCCCCTGTGGAATTGTCTGACACTTTCTTCCCACAGGCTTTGAATCTGAGGCCCTGTATTCAGAATAACACAATTTATGGATTCAAAATATTTTTAGTCTCTTCTCCAGGCTCAGGCAGTATGATTTTATCCAAGACTACAGAGATCTAGTCCCATGACATGAAATTCATAGTGGATTTGGCCACAAATGTGCACCAAGAAACAACTCACGGAAAAGCCATTTATGATGATATGAACATGTTATACTAGATGATGACGTGGTAGATTAAAGGGAACAGGACCAAAAAGGCCCATGCCAGACCTGACCAAATCATAATAGCAGACACCATGAACTGTAGAACTGGAGGCTATCAATCCCGGTTTTGATTTCCCGTGTCTCTGCGAGTCATAGAATATTCTCTTTTTCCATAGATGCATGCCTGAATTCCAAAATTATGTCTATGCCCTACTAAAAACGGTTTTTGTCTCTTTCTAATAAAACCTACAGTTCTGCTCAATTGATTTCCTTATGATCTATTAGACCTCATTGCAGAAATCAGGTTTCTTATTTGAATGTGAACTTTGACTTTATATAATATTCTTTTATCCACCATGAATCACTGAGTTGACATTTTGTCATGTTACCCCAAGTGCTAGAATACTGTGTCTTCCCACAATTTATTCATATCTGAGATCATAGTGTCATTAAGAAATATAATGCCATAGAAATATATCCAGGTTTTTCTCTTCCAAAAAAATGAGTAAAGTTTTCTGGGTAGAAGGACTCCATTCCTAAAGGCACAGAGATGAATTAAGTCAGCTACTCTACCACGTTAGGCACTATAGCCATGACATATGTTGATGCAAAAGTGCTCAGGGTGGAAACTATACCCAGCACAGAGTGTCAATCATTGTGTAATAATGGCTTTTCTTTGATAGTAATGAATCAATATTCCTGGGCTAGAAAACAGGTGAGTTTCATTATCATATCTGCCCTAATCTATCTTAAAAATCTGGGTGCAGAAGCCCCTCCTCTCACCCTACCTCCACTTTCTGGGCTTCCATGGCATGAGAGGATGATACTGCCCTTAACATTTTTATCCTTTTTTTTTGTTAATCTTTGCCATTCTCACTGAGGTAAAACAAATTATCAAACTTCTTTTGATTTGAATTTCCCTAGTAGATAAGTATGATGACCTTTTTTAAGGGATTTCTTAGTTCTTTCTTTATTTATAACTCTTTGTACAAGTCCCCAACCTACTCTTTTTTGAATTGATCATTTGTTATTTTGACTCATTTTTTTTCTTGAGTTCTTTTTATATTCTTGATAGTAATTCTTCTGTTAGATGTAGAGCTGCCAAAGATTCACTGCCATTCTGTGGGCTTTCTTTTTACCTGGTTGCTGGATTATTTAGCTATGCTGAACCATTACCTTTTATAGAATGCCACTTGTACATTATTGGCTATAATTCTGGGACAAACTGAGGCCTATCCAGAAATCATTTTCTACACCAGTATCATGTGAAGTACTGCCCATGCTCTTTCTTGCACTTTCAGTGTTTCATGTTTAAGTGTCTATAATCAATTTCAAGTTTGTTTTTTGTGTAAGGTGATAGACATTGTTCTAATTTCATTCGTCTGTGTATGGATATCCATTTTCATCGGCACCATTATTTGAAGATGTTTTCTTTTCTCTAGCATGTTTTTGGCACCATTGTTCAATTTGTCCGTTTTGTGCCAGTGCCACAATGTTTTTCCTTCTAAGGCTCTGTAATTTACCTTTATATCTGGAGCAGTAATCACTTTAGAATTGTTCTCTTTGCTCACAATTGTTTTGGCTATCTGTCATATTTTCTTATTCCATATGAATTTTAGGATAATATTCCTATTAATTTGAAGGAGGAGATGGGTATTTAGTTGGGATTAAAGTGACAAAATAGCTTTTATGATAGTGGTGATTTCATAACATTAACTCTACCAATCCATGGGCATAGAATATCTTTCTATTTTCTACTGTGTTTCTCAGTCTCTTTCCTTTAGAGTTTTAAAGTTTTCATTTATAAAGTTCCTTCAATTCTTTGGTTAGGTTTTTTCCTAGATAGTTTTTGAGAGTATCTGGAATGACAGTGTGTTTATGAATTTTGTCTGTATATTTATTATTGATATATACAAAAAATTTATTTGTGCAAATTGATTATTTATCTGCTCCAATTGCTGAATTAATTACTCATTTCTTGAGTTTTTCTGCAGAATTTCTAGAACTTCTAGTTTGTGTTAATGTGATTGTATTGTATAATCTACAAATAGTGATAGTTTGACTTGTTCTTGCTCTCTTTCTATCCCTTTAATTTTCTTGTCTTGTCTTACTGCTGCAGCTAGTGCTTTAAGCACAGTATCAAAGAGGGCATAGTGTGCCTCCCTGCCTTGTTCCCCACTGCAGTGGCTGTGCTTTATGCTGTTTTCCACTTGGCATGAAGTTTGTCTGTAGGATTTCTGTATTGTCCTGTATTGTGCTGTGCTATGTTTCCTCAAGTATTATGGTCTCTAGGACTTTTCTTATGAAGGCATGTAGGCTTTTGTCAGAGAATATTCTTTTAAAAACTTTATGTATTCATTTATTTATTTATTCATTCCACTTACATCCTGATTATAGCCCCTGCACTCTTCTCCAGGTTCCATTCTCTCTCCCTCTTCCCCCACCATCCTACTCCAGCTCATCAACTCATATCAGGCCTGAGCACATCTTTTCATTCTGTGGCCTGCCGAGGCAGCCCTACAAAATGGAATGATCAAAAAAAGCAGGCAGCACAGTCCTTGTTAGAAACAGCCTGTACTCCCTTTACGGTGGTCCCCACATGAAGTCTTAGCTTCCCTTTGGCTACATATATTAGGCAATCTAGGTCCAGTCTATAAATGGTACTTGGTTGGTGCTTCAGTCTTTGCAAGCCCCTCTGGGTGCTCTGGGTTACTTCGATTTGTTGTCTTTCTTGTGTATGGTCTGTAAAATCTAGGTGTTTCAATTTACCCTTCCCTTCACATTTCCACAAGACTACCTAGAGATAGGATGGGGGCTAGAGACCACAAGACTTGGAGAGCCCTAGGTGAGAGGCATTGACATGGTGCAGAGCACACATGGGTAGGGCCTCTGGTCATCCAAATGTTCCAGGGATGATGTATTCCAAGTCCCCATAGACTGGCTGCATACCAGACTGTCAGCTGTAGCTGTGCTCTATATCTTGGACTGTGTACCAGGGACTGAACTCTGAGTGATGAAACACCATCATTTAGATTTTGTGGCCTCAGGGAGAACCCAGGAAATGGATGCGTCTGACCCCAAATCACACACCTGCAGTTCTGTGTCTATAGGCTGGGTCTCCAAAGCCCAGCATAGCCATGTTGGTGGTACCTGCACTCTCTCTTGCTGAACTGTGGGTTAAAGACTACTAACCCCAGTATCAACTAGCCCAGAGGGGAGCACAGAGTGTGTATCCGGGATAGAGGTGACTTCAGATCACCCTGCCAGTTCACAGAGGAACCCAGGGCCACATAGGGGCCCAGGTGGCTGCCGACAGGTTCTTGGCTAGGGCGTGGCTCCCACTCTCTGTGTTTAACTGAATCTAGGTTCCATGGCAGGAGCAAGAGTGGGCAGACAGAAGTTCAAGCCAGCAGGCAGCTTCTGCACTCTCCGGTATATTGAACCTAGTTCCCACGGCCAGGGCTGGAGCAAGAAGAGGCAGGCCAGAGAAAGAATGGGCAAATGCCTAAGACAACTAGAGGCTCTGCACTCTTTGGCATACTGATGTGAGGTCCCAAGGACCCTGTGGCCAATTGCAGAATATCCAAAGCCCAGCCAAAGGCAGATATTACCTACATTATCTCCTACTGAACCTTGGCCTGCAGAGCACTAGCAACAGCCTCTGTTGTCCCAGTGCGCAGCCCAGCGTGTGAGGCAAAGTCCCCTGTAGCTGAAACCAAGTCACCTGCCTGATCTACAGAAGGGTACACTGATCCCCTTAGGTGAAGTGTCTAGCTTTATAGACACTCACCAACGAACTACTCTCAATGACCAGTAAAGGACACCAAAAGTACCTCCTAACATCAGAAATAACAAGATGGCAAAAGACCAGTGTAAAAACACAAAACAACAAAACCCAAAACAATGCAACATCTGCAGAACATAGTTATCCAAAATAATTAAACCCTTGGATTGCAAACAGAACTGAAGAACCAGAAAATGACCTCAAATCTTTAGTATTGAAGATGATAATGGAGGAAACAAACAAAATTTGTAAACAAATACAGGAAGATATGGACAAACAGATTGAGGACCTTAGAGAGGCCATGACAGAAGCCTACAGAATGGAAATGCAAAAGTCACTAGAAAAATTTCAGGAAAATGTGAACAATCAGATGAAGAAAATCAATAAAACAGTTCAATATCTGAAGATGAAAATGGGAAAAATGATACAAAGCACAGACAGAAGAAAGCCATGAACAAGAGAAATTAAAGAAGAAAATAGGAAATGAAGAGGTTAGCTTCACTGACAGAATTCAAGAGATGGAGTAAAGAATCTCAGGTGAAGAAGATACAATAGAAGAATTTGATGCAACCATCAAAGAAAATGTTATGTCTCAAAAATTCCTGACACAAAACATGCAAAAAATCAAGGACATCATGAAAAGATAAAATCAAAGATAATAGGAATTGAGGAAAAAAGAAGAATTCCTGCTCCAAAGCCCAGAATAAAACTTCAGCAAATTATAGAAGAAAATTTGCCCAACTTAAATAAAGAGATGCATATACAAATAAAAGAGGACTACAGAACACCTCCTGCTCCAAAGCTCAGAAGAAAACTTCAGCAAATTCATAGAAGAAAATTTGCCCCAACTTAAATAAAGAGATGCATATACAAATAAAAGAGGACTACAGAACACCAAATAGAATGGACCAAAAAACAAATTTCTCCCATTGCATAATAATCAAAACACAAAATATATAGAACAAAGAAAAAACTATTAAAGTCGGCAAAGGATAAAGGCCAAATGGCAAACCTATCAGAATTACACCAGACTTCTAGTCAGAGATGATAAAAGCCAGAAGGGCCTGGACACAGGTCCTGCAAACCCTAAGAGACCACAGATGCCAGGCCAGACAACTAGATCCAGTGAAACTTCCAATAACCATTGATGGAGAAAACAAGATATTCCATGACAAAAAGAAATTCAAACAGTACCGATCCTAAATCTGGCCCTACAGAAGTTACTAGAAGGAACATTCTAACAAAAAATGGCAAACTACAACCAAGATAACACAGGAAATAGATAAATTCACTGTAGCAAAACAACCACACAAACACTCTACCACAACCAACATCAAAAGCATGGGACTTAACAGTCACTGGTCATATCTCTCAACATCAATGGTCTCAATTCTCTAATAAAAAGACATAGACTAACAGAATGGAAGCATAAACAAAACACAACATTCTTCTGCATTCAAGAAACACATCTCAGGCACACTGATAAACCTTACTTCAGGATCAAAGTCTGGAAAAGTATTTCAAGCCAACAGACACAAGAAGTAAGCTGGTGTAGCCATTTTAATATAAAATAAAATAGAGTTTTATTAAGTTAATCAAAAGAGATAAGGAAGGAAATTTCGTATTCATCAAAGAAAAATTCAACCAAGATGACATCACAATTCTGAGCATCTATACACACAGTGAAAGGGCATCCACATTTGTAAAAGAAATATTAACAAAGCTTAAATCACACATTGATCTGAACACATTAATAATGGGAGACTTCAACACCCCACTTTCACCAAAGGATATGTCCATGAAAAAGAAACTAAACTGAGAAATAATAAGGCTAACCAATGTCATGAATCAAATGGATCTAGCAGATATCTACAGCATATTCACCTAAACACAAAAAATTATACCTTCCTCCTAACACCTAATGGAACCTTCTCCAAAAATGACCATATAGTAGGTCACAAAGTAAGCCTCAAACCATACAAGAATATTGAATAATTCCTTTTATCCTATCCCATCAACATGGTCTAAAACTGGACTTCAATAACAACAGAAATAGCAAAAAGCCTACACACACTAAAAAACTGAAAAACTCTCTACTTAACAACTGGATCAGTGAAGAAATAAAGAAATTAAGAACTTCTTAAAATTCAATGAAAATGAAGGTACAACATACTCAAATTTTTGGGAAACATTGAAAGCAGTGCTAAGAGGAAAATTCATAACACTAAGAGACTTCATAATGAGATTGGAAGTATCTCATATAGGCAACTTCAGGATATATCTGGAAGCCCTAGAAAAAAAGAAGCAGAAACACGCACAAGTAGTAGATGGCTGGAAATAATCAAACTCATGGCTGAAATCAATAAATTACACACAAACAGAACAATTCAAATATCAACATAACCAGAAGCTGGTTCTTTGAGTAAATCAACAAGATAGATGAACTGTTTGCCAAACTAACTAAAAAGCAGAGAGACACTATCCAAATCAACCAAATCAGAAAAGAAGAGGGAGACATAACAACAGACACCAAAGAAATACAAAGAATCATTAGATCCTACTTCAAAAGCTTATAGTCGACAAAATTTGAAAACCTGAAGGAAATGGACATTTTCTGGATGGAAACCATCAAAGTTTGAGTCAATATCAGTTAAACAAATTAAATAGTTCCATTTCTCCTATAAAAATAGAAGCAGTCATCAAAAGTCTCCCAAACAACAACAATAACAACAACAACAACAACAACAACAACGACAAAAAGCCCAGGGCCAGATGGTTTCAGTGCAGAATTCTACCAGGCCTTCAAAGAAGAGCTAATACCAATACTTTTCAAACTACTCTACAAAATAAAAATGGATGGAACATTAACTAACTTATGCTATGATGTCACAGTCATATTGATACCTCAATCTCAGAAAAACCCAACAGAGAAAGAGAATTTCAGACCAATTTCTCTTGTGAACATAGATATAAAAATACTTACTAATATCTTCGCAAACCAAATCCAAGAACACACCAAAGATATCACTCACCATAACCAAGCAGTTTTCATCCTAGGCATGCAGGGATGGTTCAATATATGGAAATCCATCAATCTTTTCCACCATATAGACAAACTGAAATAAATAAAACCACATGATCATCTCCTTAGATGCCAAAAAAAAAAAAAAAGCATTTGTCAAAATCTAACACCCATTAAAGTTTAAAGACTTGGAGTATCAGAGATATAAGGCACATACATAAATGTAAAAAAGATACATACAACAAGCCAATAGCCAACATAAAATAAAATGGAGAGAAACTCAAGGAAATTCCACTAAAATCAGGGTCTAGATAAAGCTGCCCACTCTCTCAATATTTCTTCAATGTAGTACTTGGTGTTTTAGTAGAGACATAAGACCACAAAAGGAGATCAAAAGGATCCAGATTGGAAAGGAAGAATTCGAATTATCCCTGTTTGCAGATAATATGATAGTGTATGTAGGTGACCACCAAAATCCCACCAAAGAACTCCGACAGCTAATAAACACCTTTAGAAAATAACTGGATACAAAATTAACTCAATGATTGGGAGAATAAACATAGTAAAATTGACCATCTTACCAAAAGCAATTTACAAATTCAGTGCAATCCCTATCAAAATACCTATACAATTTTTAAAAGACATTGAAAGAACAGTTCTCAAATTCATATGAAAAAACAAATAACCCAGAGTAGCTAAAACAATTCTGTACAATAAAATATTATCTGGAGGAATCTGTATACTGATCTCAAGCTGTAGTATAGAGCAACAGTAATTAAAACAGTATGGTACTGGCATAACAATAGGCTGGTTGATCAATGGAATTGAATCGAAGACCCAGAAAAGAATCCACACACATTTGGTCACTTGATTTTTGACAGAGAAGCCAAATATATTAAATGGAAAAAGGACAGCATCTTCAACAAATGGTGCTGGTCTAAGTGGATGTCTACATGTAGAAAAATGCAATTAGACTCATATTTATAACCATGTACAAAACTCAAGTCCAGATGAATTTAAGACCTCTATGTAAAACCAGATACACTAAATTGGTTAGAGGTAAAAGTGGGGAAGAGTCTGGAACATATTGACACAGGAGACAACTTCCTGAACAAAACACCAACAGCCCAGGCCTTAACATCAATAATCAATAAATGGGACCTCGTGAGTCTCAGAAGCTTTTGTATGGCAGAAGACACTGTCAACAGAACAAAGTGACAGCCCACAGAATGGTAAAAGATCTACACCAACTCTACATCTTAGAAAGGTCTAATATCCAAAATATATAAAGAACTCAAGAAATTACACACCACCAAACCCAATAAGCCAATTAAGAAATGGGGCTCAGAACTAAACAGAGAATTCTCAACAGAGGAATATCGAATGTCTGAGAAACACTTAAAGAAATGCTCAATGTCTGTAGTCATCAGATAAATGCAAATCAAGATGGCTCTGAGATTCCATTTTACACCCATCAGAATGGCTAAGATCAAAACTCAAGTGACAGCACATGCTGGCAGGGATGTGGCATGAAAGGGGAACATTCCTACATTGTTGGTGGGAATGCAAACTGTTACAACCACTTTGGAAATCAATCAGACACTATCTCAGAAAACTAAGAATAGGGCTTCCTCAAGACCCAGCTATTCCACTCCTTAGAATATACCCAGCAGATGCTCCAGCACACAACAAGGACATATGCTCAACTATGTTCATAGCGGCCTCATTCATAATATCCAGTACCTGGAAACAACCAAAATGTCCCTCAGTTGAAGAATGGATAAAGAAACAGTGGTAAATTTACACTATGGAATACTACTCAATTAACAAAACAAGGACATCCCAAAATTTGTGGACTCAGACTGAGAAAGACTCATATGGTGTATACTCCCTTATAATTGAACACTAGCCCAAGAGGCATGTTCTATGAATGTCTTCACTTACCAGGAGATTGGGATAGATGTGAGAACATTCTAATGGCACTCTAGGTGAGAGAAGTATGGGAGGATGGGGAAATAGAAGGATCCAGCGGGTCCTAGAAACCTACAAGAAGAGCATCAGGATGGGTGGATCTGGCCCCAGGCGTTCTGCTCAAATTACTGCACCAACCAAGTACAATACATGCAGTAAACATCAAACCCCTACTCAGTTCTAGGCAATGGACAGGACATTCTCCACAGTTGAGTGGAAAGCAGGGACTAACAGCCACGAACTCTGGTGCTGCATATTTGACCACTTCCTCTTGGTGGGGAGGCCTGTGGGCATTCAGAGAAAGGAAAAGCAGGCTACCAAGATGAGACTTGATAGCTTATGATCATATAGTGGGGGAGGAAGTCCCCCTCAGTCACAGACATACAGGAGGGGAATAGGGTGAAAAAGAGAGGAAGGGAGGGAGGAAGGGGAGGATACAAGGGGTGGGATAACAATTGAGATGTAATCTGTATAAATTCACTAAATAAAAAAACAAAAAGTTAACTCAAAAAAATCAGTAGCCCTCCTGTATATAAATAAAAATTGTGCTGAGAAAGAAATTAGGGATACTACGCCATTCAGTATAGCCACCAGTAATATAAAGTATCTATGTGTAACTCTAACCAAGCAAGTGAAAGTCTTACCTGGAAAAAATTCAAGTCTATGAGGAACTAAATTGAAGATGATATCAGAAGATGAAAAGATCTTCCTTATTTGTGGATTCGGAGAATTAACATGGAAAAAATGAGCATCTTACACAAAACAATTTACAGATTCAGTGCAATCCCTATCAAAATACCTACACAGTTTTTTAAAGACCTTGAAAGATCAATTCTCAACTTCATATGGAGAAACAAACAAACAAAAAAGAATACCTAAAATATTACTGTAAAATAAAACATCTTGTGAAGAAAACTCTACCCAGGATCTCAAGCTGTGCTTTAGAGAAACAGTAATTGAAACAGTGTGCTACTGGCACAGCAATAGGCTCTTTTATCAATGGAATCGAATGAAAGACCGAGAAAGACTCAAACGCCCATGGACACTTGATTTATGACAAAGAAGCCAAATCTATACAATGAAAAAGGATAGTACCTTCAATAAATGGGGCTGTTCTAACTGGATGTCTACATGAAGAAAGACGCAACTAGATGCATATTTATCACCATGTACAAAACTCAAGTCCAAGTAAATTAAAAACTTCATAATAAAACCAGAGACACTAAATCTGTTAGAAGAAAAGTTGGGAAGGAGCCTTAAACCCATTGGCCCAGGAGAGAACTTCCTGAATTGAAACTCAACAGCCCAGGCCTTAAGGGCAACAATTAATAAATGGAACCTTGTGAGCCTGAGAAGTTTGGCAGAAAACACTGTCAACAGAAAAAAACAACAGCCTACAGATTGGGAAAAGTTCTTCACCAACCCTATGTCTGACAAAGGTCTAATATCCTAAACTAAATACCACCAAACCAAATAATTCAACTTAGTTATGGGGTACAGAGATGAACAGAGAATTCTCAACAGATGCATCTAGTATAACTGAGAAACACTTAAAGAAATGCTTAATGTCCTTAGTCATCAGAGAAATGAAACTCAAAATGGCTCTGAGATTCCATCTTACATCAATCAGAATGGCTAAGATAAAAACCTCAAGTGACAGCACATGTTGCTGAGGGTGGGGAGAAAGAAAAATAGGCTTCCATTGTTAGTGGGAGTACAAACTTGTGCAATTCCTTTGAAAATTAATCTGGCAATTTCTCAGAAAACTGGGAACAGGGCTACTTCAAGACTCAGCTATTCCACTCCTCAGAATAAACTGGAAAGATCCTCCACCACACAAGGACATTTGCTTTAACATTGTTCATAACAGCTTTTTCATAATAACCAGAATATGGAAACCTAGATGCCTTTCAGTCGAAAAATGGATAAAAAATACTGTGGTACAGTCACACTGTGGAATACTACTCAGCTATAAAAAAACAAAGTAATCTTGAAATTTGCAGGCAAGTGGATGGAACATGAAATGATCATCCTGAGTGAGTTAAACCAGACCCAGAAAGATACACATGGTATATTCTCACTCATAACTGGACACTAGCCCCACAGCAATGTCCTCTGAGGGTCTTCATTCAGCAGGAGATTGGGAGAGATGCTGAGAATACCTACTGGGCATCTAGGTGATAGAGGCATGGGAGCATGGGGAAATAGTAGGACCCATAGGGTCCAGAAACCTTACAAGAAGACTATCAAGGATGGTGGATTAGGACCTAGTGGTGTCTGCTCAAACTGCTGTACCAACAAAGGAAAATGCATGTAATTAACTTAGGCCCCTACTCAGATCTAGCCAATGGACAACACATTCTCCTCAGCTGTGTGGAGAGCGGGACTAACCTTGACATGAACTCTGCTAGCCCCTATTTGAACACTTCCCCTTGGTGGGGAGGCCTGGTGGCACACAGATGAAAAGTAAGTAGGCTATCCAGATGAGACCTGATAGGCCATGTTCATATGGTAGGTAAGGAAGTTCCCTTCTGTCCCATGCCTAGTGGAAGAGAACATAGTAAAAGAGTGAGTGAGGAAAGAACGAGAAGATACAAGCAAAGAAATAAAAATTGAGATGTAATATGAATGAATTATTTAAATAAAATTAAATATATATTATCTCTTATATTTTAACTATATACAATGTTATTTTTAACTAAATGATAAACCAGACAGATATTTAAAATTAGCTTGTATATAACTCATAAATGACCAAAACCACAGATCAAAGATGAAACTAAACAAATACAATTATTGGGTCCATACTTCTCTTAGACCTATTTGAATTCAGAGGCAAAGCACATGGTGGCCTATATGTAAATAATGCATTTGACCTCAACCTGGAAAAAAATAATGATATTATCAGCAGGAATTTGGAATGGAACAGAAGGTCATTATGCTAAGCTAAACATGCAGACTTAGGAAATTCTGAATTTTCATAGACTCTAGTTTAACAGTGTATGTCTTGTATCTATGTGTGTAGAAGTGTTTGTTGGTGTTTGTGTGTGTGTGTGTGTGTGTGTGTGTGTGTGTGTAACACATCTTTACACAAAAACTTAGGTCAGGCATTATTTGAGAAGTGCAAAGGCCTACAGGAATTAGGGATGGAATATCTTGTGAAGCTAGTGGAAAGAAAATATCATCACTATACTCTTATACTAGCAATGCAGATTCTACACTGCAACGAAGAATAGATTACTCTGCAATTTGTATTGGAAGAGTTTAAACATTAAAACCACAGTTGTTTCCCAGTTATTATTCGCTTCTAAGATACTCAGCACAAGAATTCCTTACAGGTATTACTTTTATAGGAATGAGTATAAAACAATACTGAAAAGCAAAGATGAAGTACAAGAAATGGGTTAAGGCATTTTATTGATCTGTGTTGGTTGAGGGATAAGTCTCATTTAATATTGAAATGATACACAGGTCATGAATTTCTTTGGATATTGTTGAACTTTTAAAAATCAACATTTTAAGGTATACATAAGCTGCTATTTTGTGAGGATCTGGAAGGTTTTTGTTACAACAGGACTCAAGAAATTTCTGGATTTCACCTGATTATTGGTTCTCCAAAACTAGAAAACTTAGGCTTTGGGTAGAAATTCTTTATTTGTCACTGGTGTGACATATTTCACAGTGTGTGTGCTATGAGGTTCTCTGCTGGCCCAGACAAGTGGCTACCTCTGCATCATATAGATTTGGTGATACAGTGCTCAACATGTAGTCATGAGCTGTTTTGTATGCCCTTTCTGAATCAATAATTTATATTGCACTATGCATAATCTAAAAAATCTACTGACTTAATTTTTATTGGTGTACACATAAACAAATATAAAAGATAGTACTGAAACAAAACTTTCACTAAACAGCCTCTGCTCGGGGATTTTAGTATCCATAAACCTGAATGATGTCATGGAACCAGAGACAGAACTATTATCAAATATATTTCTCAACTCATGTTTACCACATGGACTGTGGACCTCAGATGAAAAGTCCCAGGGAATATTCCTCCAGGCATGAAGAAGGGCCTAAGGGAAAAAGGAATCATGAATGTGCAAGTAAACTTTCCATTGTCCAGAAAAATAAAAGAAGATAAAAACACATGGGTGCTCATTTGTTAGGCTGATAGGCATGACACCTCACAATCCACAATACCGAGGATTATAGTAGGACAAAGATGTTCACTTTGATTTTGTTCTACTTGCTTCTGAAAAGTCCACTTCCAGGTGCTTTTGGGGAATGAAGAATGAAGAAAAGGATGGAGAGTTAATGGAAGCGTGTATTTTCTTCCTTCGTGCAGTGCAATGGTCTGTGGAGAAAGACTATTTTAGCATCATTGTGGATACGCTGTAAGTGCTTTATAAATTTTCATCACAAGTATTTCTGGAGAGGTCTGAAAATGAGAAAAGAAACAATGCTTTGAATGTTGTCATTTTCTTCCAATGTGCACACAAAGAAACAATACCACATTCTTTTATAAACTCAATGCTTCTTTATGAATTAAAATTGACCCATAAAGTATTTTGTTTCTCCCATTTAGCCTCCTGATTTCAGGCCAAAAGTTGAGTGAACAAAGCAATCTCTACCCAAATAATAAGGATTAGCCCGCTTGTTGACAGTTTTCATTGCACAGTACGCAGTGATTTATTATCAAATGATACCCCATACTATTTCAATAAGTTTCATCCTGAGAAGGTAAAATTAAATGGCCATAGAGTGGCTTTCTGTCAGTGTGTAACTATCAGTTCCTGTGTGGGGGCACCTAATATTTGGAGTACCCCTAGGTACAGAATGCTTTCACATAAATGCTCATTTACTTTTTAAAATGATCTTGATGTGGTCACTCTATGACTTTTGAACCTGCATGAAAAATGTAAGTAGGATTTCTGTCCAATGTGAACTTTAAACCTGTCCTTATATCTTCATCTTAACTTGTATATATACACAACCATTGGCTTTTAAGTATTACCAAGCCCAGTTCTTCATTTTCTATTTAGCATAAAGAAGGAATGCTTAGACTATAAATTTTATGTTTGAAAATTAAGGGTATTTCTAACAGTGGTGAGTACTTACTTTCTTTGTCATCTGACTGGATTATATTTGTAGCTTGTGTAGGTAGTTGGCAGTACTTGAGAAGATGATTAGAAGAATTTCCTAGTAGCTCATCTCTTCAATTATTTAAGAAATATGTACATTATGATGGGCAGATCTGGGCCCAGGGGTTCTGCTCAAACTATGGCACCAACCAAGGACAATACATGTAGTAAACTTCAAAATCCTACCCAGATCTAGCCAATGGACAGGACATTTTAAACAGATGAGTGAAGAGAGGGGATTGACTTTCACATGAATTCTGGTGCCCCATATTTGACCACCTCCCCATGTTGTGAAGGCTCGGTGGCACTCAGGGGAAGGATAGCAGGCTACTAAGAATAGACTTCATACCCTATGATCAAATAAAGGGGGAGGAGGTCCTTCTTAGTCACAGTCATAGGGGAGGGGTGTAGAATTAAAGTGGGAGAAAGGAATGGGAGGAAACAAGGGGTGGGATAATAATTGAGATGTAATATGAATGAATGAATAAACAATAAAAAGAAAAAGAGAATTATATGTCTTCCTTTTTAAGTCTAAGTTGCTTATTTTCTGACAATTCTATCACATTTGCCAATTATGTTTCCATTTCATTAATTTTACTAAGTATAATGCATATTTTACCATATGGTTACTGGACACATTTTGACTTTATGGATTTCTGAGAGTTGTATTTAAGAACATCACTTCATACTTCTAGGCTCCTCTGACAGCTCAAGTAACTGGTGTTTCTAACATTTAGCATTCATAAGTCAATGTTTGCATCACACAAATTCTAGCCTCAAATTCCTATTGTGTGGTACTGAAATTTTCGATGGCAATTTTCTGTGTGGTAATAAAGGGCATTTTAAAAGGGGCTATTTTGTAGACAAAGATTACACAATGGCACAATTTCTAAGTGGAAAATTAATTATATTTAAACCTGAGTGACTCATTCAGAATGAAGGAGTATGTCTGATGTTTGTTGTTCAGATGATATGAAATGACTAGGAAGAGACGAGAGATTATTCTTCCCATAAAGAGGAACCAAAAAATCTTATACTGCAACTTAATTTTTGCCCTATTTTATTAAAAGGGTATCATAAAGATATCCCATATGCTTTACTCTTTACATTCTATTTTAGAAACATGTAATATTGGCACAAACAAATCTCATTGTAGTTTCTAGATGTTTTTTATTCTCAGTAAGATGCTAGGGTTCTGCTAGTATAACTGGAAGTGTGGTCAAAATATGTTTTAGCACAAAGAGGGAATGTTTAGATTGTAAATTTTATGTTGAAGAAGCAGGGTATCACGAATAGTGGTGACTCCTTGTTCCCTTGTCAGTTGACTGAGTTACATTTGTGGCATATATAGTTGATAGTGCTTGAGAACAGAAATAGAGAAGTTTCCTAGAAGCTCATCTCTGCAGTTCTTTAAGAAATATGTGACTTCTTTTTATGTCTAAGTTATTTCTTCTCCTACACTTTTATCACAGTTACTACTTACATTTCTCTTTCAGTAATCCTATTAAGTATAATTGCGTATTTTATCATGTTGTTACTGTACACATTTTTATTTTGTGGATTTTTGATTGTTGTTTCCAAACACAGCAAGCCCTTTATACTTAGGCCACTCTGGTAGCTCAAGTATTGATGCTGTTTATGTTTAGTATGCAAGAGTTAGTGTTTGTGTGACACAAGTTCTAGTCTCAACTTTCTATTATGTTTTACTGAAGTTTCCAATGGCAATTCTTCTGGGCTGTAATAAAGGGTATTCTAAAAGGAGCTATTTGTATAGACAAAGATAACTCAAAGGTATAATTTCTAAATGGAAATGTAATTATATTTAAATATAAGTGAATCATTCTGAGTGAAGGATTATATTTGATGCTTATTTTTCAGATGATAGGAAATAACTAGCAAGAGACAGTAGTGAAATTTTCCCATAAAGAGAATAAAAAACTCTCAATTTAATTTTTGTCCATAACATAAAAAAGTATTGATTAGGTCCATACATCCAAACGCATACAGGCATACATCATTTTTAAGTAATATATTTGTTTATGTATTTTACCAACTCATCATTGCCCCCTCCCTCCTCTATTCCTGGTCCTATGCTCTCTCCATCTACACCATCTGCATTTTCTGTTATTCAAAGAAGGGGAGCCCCCGACCGAATCACCTCAACTCATCAATCACATCAGGACTGAGTGTGTACTCTTCCTATGTGGCCTGAAATAGAATCCCCACCAAGGGAAAGAGAGTAAAAAGAAATACAGGCAACAGGGTCCATGTCAGAGACAGTCGCAGCTCCTCTTACTAGGTAACCCAGAGTAAGCCTGAACTACACATCACCTATATCTGTGTAGGGGTCCTAGGTCCAGTCTTTTGTGGGTCCTTGGTTGGTGTTTTCATCTCCACAACCCTCTCTGTGCCCTGAAAATTTGACTGTTGGTTTTTCTTCTTTAGTTCATGTTAGTTCTTCATTCTTTTATACTTTCCCCTACTTTTCTACAAGAATCTGAACACTTTGGCTAATATTTGGTTTTGATTCTTAGCATCTGTTTTGATTCACTGATGGCTGGAACACGCAGGGAACAGCTATGCCAGGCTCCTGTCTGAAAGCACAGCAGGGTATCAATAATAGTGTCAGAGGTTGTCTCTCTCCTGTGTTCTGAGTCTCAGTTTGGGCCAGGCATTTCTTGGACATGCCCTAAATCTCTGCTCTATATTTATCCCTGCATATCTTGTAGGAAAGGTAAATTTCAAGTCATAGTTCTTGTGAGTTGGTTGGTATTCCCCTCCCTCCATCAGGAGTTCTGTCTAGTTAGAGGGTGTCCTCTCATCTCAGTCATCACCATATATTCACAGAACTCTCTTATTTTTCCATCTTTCAAAGAGATATCTCCACCCATGCCTTATTCTTACTGTTCAGGCCCTCTGACCTGCTGCATCAGCTCTCCCCATGTCTGATATCGACCCTCATTTCTATCTGAGCTCTCTCTTCTACCTTGTTCCATATCTTCATCTTCTTCTGCTATCTATTGTATTTCCCTTTCTGAGGTAGAATGAAGCATCCTCTCTGGGTTCCTCCTTCTTACTCTTTTTCTTTGGGTCAGTAAATTCTAGTACTTTTATCCTGTATTATATGGCTAAGGAAGTACATCCATGTCTGTTCTTGTTTAGTCTTGGTTATCACACTCAGTAGATGTTTTCTACTCTACTTGCCTGAAATATTCATGATTTTCTTTGTTTTTATATCTGAGTAGTGTTTCATTGTTTATTCTCCATTGTTTGTTTGAGTGACATCAATTTTTTCTGGATTCTAGCTATTATGAATAAAGCTGTTATGAGCATATTTGAGCAAGTGTCCTAGGGTATATGTCAATGTACGGTATATCTATGTCTGGAGGTTAAACTTGTACCAGTTTTCTGATAAAGTAACAGATTGATTTCCAAAGTCAGACATACATCTATTTAAATATGCATCTCCTGTATGTGAATTTATTTGAAAATAAACCAGTAAACAGATGCTCTCCCTGAAAAATAATCGAAAAAGATAAACAATAATATGAAGATGGATAGAAGATAATATAATACATTTCCAACTAATTATAATTTATTGTTAGTACAGGTATCAAATATTGCCCCAGAAACACTTCTGTGCACTCATCAGTCATTCTTTCACTTCCTTAGCCAATTCAGTTAATTTCAATTGGAAATACCAGAAGCTCAGAGGCTCAAACATCATGTGTAATTTTCATATTTCTCTATAATTAATAAATTAATGCATGATCAGGTTTACAGCTTGGTCAAAACCTGTGGCCTTGTCTTTACCTTCTGAGCAAGTACTCAATAACCACAGATGAAAATGTTTTCCATGGAATATGCATGTTTTGTGTAGATGAACTCACATGAAATTTTATAGGTGTTCCAAGATTCCATATTTTTATTTTTTCAAATCTTATTACGTGGGATTATTGTACCAAACATAGGGATAAAGACAATATCTTCAAGTCCAGAATAGTCTTTGTATTGAATGCAAATGATTATGCGCATACTTCTGTACATAATAAATATTGTACCATTTTACAGAACAACAGCAGAAAGTCAGTTTCCTCTGGTTTTGCCTTTTTCTTTGGATGAAATAAACAATAACCCTGATCTTCTACCAAATATCTCTTTAGTATTTCGAGTACCATATTTTATAAATGTGTCAGAAGTAAAAGATCTCATTCATGTTTCTCGACCAACTCAGGTGTTTAATCCTAATTATGACTGTACCAATGTAGTCAGTTGTACAGTAATTGTTACAGGACCAAGCTGGGAAGCATCTGTACTATATCACACATTCACGTACAGCCATGAATCTCAGCAGGTGAGAGTTTGTGGGGTTAAAATTTAATTAATTTGTGTCTCCATTTGTGGCTTTGATAAGATGCAAAAAGAATGTAAAGAGGAGACTCGTCTTACTGGCCTTATGTCAATCTGAGTAATTCAATGATATTATTCAGATACTTGATGGGTATCTGGAATTTCTTTGTGTGAAATGGGGATAAGAGGAGAATTAACAGGTAAGGGGGATTTCTAGAGCTTCTTACAGGTAAAATGTGCTTACAAGGTCTTAAAAGTACATGCTATCTCATGTTGCTCCTTGTGTCCTAGGTTCTTCATCTTACTTATGGGCCTTTCCATCTCTCCTGAATGACCATGTAAAATTTTCCTATATTTATCAGATGGTGCATGAGGATACATCTCTTGCCATGGCCCTTGTCTCCTTCTTACTTTATTTAAACTGCAACTGGGTAGGGTTGGCCATCTCTGACAATGAGCAGGGTACACAATTTCTCTCCGATTTGAAAAGAGAAATTCAAAAGAATACAGTCTGCTTTGCCTTTGTGAACATGATCCCAGTGAACATGGATGTATACATGTCAAAAGCTGAAATGTATTACAACCTAATCATGACATCATATACAAATGTTGTTTATCCTTTATGGTGACACAGACAGTACTCTTGCTGTGGCCTTTAGAATGTGGGAATATCTAGGTATACAAAGAACATGGATCACCACCTCACAGTGGGATGTTCCTACAAGGAAGAGAGATCTCACACTTGACCCATTCCATGGGAATCTTGCTTTTGCACACCACCATGGTAAGATTTCAGGTTTTAAAAATTTTGTTCAGACATTGAACCCTCTGAGATACTCAGATAAATATCTGGCAAGACTGAAGTGGATGAACTTTAACTGTGAAGCCTCAGGATCTAACTGTAAGACAATGAAGAACTGTTCAACCAATTCCTCATTAGAATGTCATTCATGAGATTCTTCTTCAACAGGTAGAAAATCAGCCAATTCACAATGAAAATAACATGACCATAGCTGCTCAAAGGTAGTGTTTTTTCTATTGGATTATACATGACCTTATCAATGCCATAATTTTTCAGAGTCTTTCAGATGCTTAATTGAGTGAACTAGGAAATGTTTCCCCAACCTAGGTTTCTAAATGTTTTAATGCATACAGAATAGATCTAGAGCTTTGTATAGAATTTAATACAAAGGTACTGGAATGAAAGACACAATTTATCAGTGAAAATAAGTGACTCTGTAACAGAGCAACTGAGTATAATCATACCTGTTCTAATACTAGAAAGATAATTAGTCTCTTTTCATTAATTGTCACCATAATGAAGAGATGAGTGTTTGTTCATTAATTGAGAAAATTGAGGTAATAAGCTCAGGGGATTGTTTTCTCAATTGATTCTCCCCAAATGTAGTCTCTGTTCACCTTCCTCAAAGGCTTAGTGTAATTACACAGAAATAGTTAGGTGAATCAGTTTATTACACACACACACACACACACACACACACACACTCATTTGTTTGAATATATATTTCTCACTGTATTTGTGTTTCTAAGTGTGTTTCTGTGTGTCTGTGTGTATATCTGTGTTTATGTATGTGTGCACAGATATGTGTGCACTTGTGTGTGTGTGTGTGTGTGTGTGTGTGTGTTTCTGTCCATCTGACTATCTGTCTCTTTGTATAAGTGAGCATAAATTGTCTGTGTTTCAATGCCCTTGTGTATGTTTGTTTCTGATTTTGTGTATGTTTTTGGTTGTATTTGTCAGTGCATGTTTCTGTGTGTTCTGTATATTGGATTGCACATGTGTATATCTCTTGCTGTGTGTGTGTGTATGTTTTTGTCTGTCTCTCCTTTGATAGTGTGAGCATAAATGTTTTTTTTTTTGTTTCAATGTCTCTCTTTGTGAATGTTTGTATCTCATTATTTCTCCCTGTGTGTATTTGTCTGTGCATGTGTGTGTCTATGTGTTTGTTTGGTATATTTCTTTACTTGTGTGTGTGTTTGGGTGTATATGTCTTTCTGTGCCTGTATGCTCATATGTGTGTCTGGACATGTATGTTAATGTGTGTGTCAACAAATATGCAGCTATATTATGTGTGTATCTCTATATACGTGTGTGTCTCTCTGTGTGCAGATGCGTGTGTGTGTGGTGTGTGTGGTTGTGAGTTGTACATCTATGTTTGGTGTGTAAGTGCTTGTATATGCTTGTGTTTCTTAGTTTCCTTTCAGTAAACTAAAATTCTGCAAACATTATGACAAATTAATATATCATTTTGATTTCATTGCAAATCTCCACCTGATACCTTCAATAAAATTGCATTTCAGATGAAATCGTCATACATTTCTGGCATCAAGAAAGGGCGTACGGATTATATAATACTGTATGTTTTTCAGATGCACTCTTTGATGAGAAAGACCCACTTCACTAGTCCTAATGGAGACAAAGTGAACATGAACCAGAAAGAAAAACTTCAGAAAGATTATGACATTTTCTACATTTGGAATCTCCCACATGATTTTGAACTTAAGGTGAAGATAGGAAAGTTTAGCCTAGATTTTCCACATGGTCAACAGCTGCATTTATCTGAAGACATGCAAGAGTCGGCCATAGAAAGTCAACAGGTGGGTTTAAAGTATTGTACTGATTTCCATTACATACAAGTAAACACTATGCGTTTAGTTGGTCAATTTATGCTTTTATATAAATTAGTAAATGAAATAATTGTCACATAAGGAATGTACTTCTGGTCTCCTGTTACGTTTCTCATTTTCACTATTTTTTATGTGACTCTGATTAGTCCTTTGAGGAGTTCATGCAATAGTTACACTGTATTTTATTATAAAAGAACTGTGTTTTTGTTTTTTAATATGAATATGAAACAACTTTTGACCACTCATTTATAATACTTTCAGTAAAGTGAGCAATATACTCATGGTACCATTCTTATTACTATATAGTGATTTCCTCACTTATTATGAATCTCTGATAAAATAAAGTTAAAGAGACTGAGGCTAAGTGTAATGATGCAATAAATTAAAATTTCAAAGGCATTAGAAAACAAACTCATCATTTCTTTTACTTTTATTTATTTTTAAATTTAATTTTTTATTTTATTCATTTTACATCCCAACCTTAGTCCCCTCTCTCATATCCTTCCAGGCACATCCACTCTCCTCCTTCCCTATATGCCCGTTCCCTAGTCCTCAGGTAGAAGAACCCTTCTCCCCTACTCACTGACCCCAGCCTATCAAGTATCATAAGGACTACCTGCATACTCTTCCTCTGTGATTTGGTAAGGTACCCCATCAGGGGGAAGTGATCAAAGAGAGGGCAACACTATTATTTTATATGTTTGATTAAGCCTTCTGACAAAGAATCCTTAAATTGTCAACCCCTCTGATCATAAATTAATAATTTTGTGATGCATATTAAATAGTCTATGAATGTATTTTTTCACTTTTATGTGCATATGGGTTTTCTGTCTGGATATATGACCATGCTACACTGGAGTATGTGGTGTATATAGACATTAGAAGGGTGATGCAGATTCCTGGGAATGTGAGACAGCTTAGATGTGCAAAATGGGTGCAAGAAATCAATTGTTATTCACAGTTTGTCCATGCCTCAGCTCTGAATTATGCCATGTAAGGAAACTGCTCACTCCAGTACCCTTGTTTGGCTCTCTTAATTGTTGTATAGTTCATTCAAACTAATGAAGTGGTGTCTGGTTTCCTTCTGTGTATTTGGAGGTATTGGTAGTAATACATTGTTGATATACAGAAATTTGTGAATAAAAAATTCCATCATAGCTCCAGGGTATGTCATAGGTATGATTTCTGATGTTGTTTAATTTAAGGTAATTCTATTCGAACTATACAACTACAAAGTTGTTTAAATTTTAAAAAGGTTAAGTCCTTGGCTGATGCCTTAGTTTGAGCACCCCTGGGCCCAAATCTGCCTATCATAATGTTCTACTTGTAGGTTTCTAGGACCCTCTGGACCCTTCTACTTTGCTATTCTCCCATGCTTCTCTCATTTAGAGTCCCAATAGGATGTCCTCCCCTCTGTCCCAGTTTTCTGGTAAGAGAAGGCTTTCATGAGACATGCCCCTTGGGCTAGTATGCAGATACAAGTGAGTATATACCATTTGAGTCTTTCTGCTTCTGGGTTAACTCACTCATTATGATCATTTCTAGCTCCATCCATTTATCCACAAACTTCGGGAATTCCTTGTTTTTAATGGCTGAGTAGTATACCATAGTGTAGATGTACCACAGTTTCTTTATCAATTCTTCTACTGAGGAACACTTAGGCTTTTTCCAGGTTCTGGCTATTATGAATAAGGCTGCTATGAACATGGTTGAGCAAATTTTCTTGTTGTGTGCTGGAGCATCTTCTGGGTATATTCCAAGGAGTGGAATAGCTGGGTCTTGAGGAAGCCCTTGTCCCTGTTTTCTGAGATAGCACCAGATAGATTTCCAAAGTGGCTGTACTAGTTTGCATTCCCACCAGCAATGAAGGAGTGTTCTTCTCTCCCCACATCCTTGCCAGCATGAGGTGTCGCTTGAATTTTTGATCCTAGCCATTCTGATGGGTGTAAGATGGAATCTCAGAGTTGTTTTGATTTGCATTTCCTGATGACTAAGGAGGTTGAGCATTTCTTTAAGTGTTTCTCAGCCATTTGATATTCCTCTGTTGAAAATTCTCTGTTTAGTTCCAAGCCCCATTTCTCAATTGGGTTATTTGGTTTGGTGGTGTTTAATTTCTTGAGCTCTTTATATATTTTGGATATTAGACCTTTGTCAGATATAGGGTTGGTGAAGAAAGATTACCCATTGTTTCCAATTACATATATAATTGGAACATATATAAACAAATACAATGTATTCATTATATATTAATGATGATTATAATCCATTAGTTTTTTTTTACAAAGTTTAAATAAAACAGAGCACCGGGGGGAGGATATATTACTATATATAAAATCAGTTCATCACAAATATGTTATGATGATGGTTAAGAAAAAAATACAGGAAATATTCTTCTAGTGCTCAGCTAAATTAATCTAAATGGACAACACACAGCCAGCACTATGTAAAGTGGACTGGTGAACATTGCCACACTTAGACACTACTGTTAGAGGTCACCAACAATGTATTGCCTCTGTCCTTGCCTGCACTTTTATTGTATGAAGCTTCATATTGATGTCATCCATTAAAATGCAACATTTTTTCCAAGCAGCAGTAAAAAAAAGAAAAAGTTAAGTCCAGAAGTTCTTCTAGCCTTAAAACTATATTTAAATGATTCTCAGGTTACTTATGTACTGTGACATTTGCAGTTAATAGTCTTTCTCAGAGTGTTGAGGGGGAATCATTGTTATATAAAGGAACACAGATTCTGAAGTTTAGTTATGGGGATACATTTCCATTCAACGGCAGCAATGAAATCTCATGTGTGTCTAAACACAGATTAATTGAGGATTATAAAAACTTTCACTGGAAAAATACTCAATATAAAAAAAAATAGAACTATTGCTCTGCTTCCAGATATGCATATCAGGATACATGTAGAAACAAACAAATATAAAAATGATGATATCAAATCTACCTAGTTAAAATGTTACAGTCATAGTATTAAATAAGAGTATGATCAATGATACGCTAAATACATAATTCAAAGAATAATTATTAGAATGCTCTATGAAAAGTGAGGAGACATTAATTACCTCAGGAAGGATAAGAGGGACCACAAAAACTAACATAAAATAGGCCACTGAAAAAGCATAAGAAAAAGGAATCCCATGAAGGTACAAAATAATAAAAACATTCCAACAGAAAATATGTAAAGCAAAAACAAAATAAATGAAATAAAATTCTAAGTAAAAAGTCTCACCAAGACAATAGTTCAAGATAAAGACAGGATGACAAAGCGTGAATATTATGCATAAGTATTAGAAAACTCAAACTATAACAAAAACAAAACAAAACAAAATAAAATAAAACAAAAGATTCAAAATATAAGAGACTTGAGGGTTCCTGATAAAAAGATCAGATTTACAGTCTAGAGTCACAAGGGGAAAAGAAGGATACACTCAACTCATCAACACTATATCCAGTATAATGTAATCATAAATTTCAAGTGAGATGTGTGCCCATGATATGCAACAGTCATTTATATAGCAAACATTCAAAATCAGTAAAGAAACAACCCTTGACATATGTAAATTAAAAACTATTTTGTAACAAAGACATAAAGCTGAAGGCTGCAGTACAGATGACTCTGTCATAGCAAGTTCCAATCTGTATATCAGTCAATGTTACTATGGATGTTCTTACAGGGGGAGAATAATAGTGATGTATTTCAAACATTTAACAGCCAACCACAGTAACTAAAACAGAAAAGTTGCTCCTCATAATAGAAGGATACAGAAAAGAGTTCAATAATAGACACAATCACAGAAATTTATAAGCACTGAAAAATCACTATGAAAGTCAATAGTTGAATCACTTCACATGATGAATGCAAGAATCAAAGGAACACATAGGAAGCACTAAACTCCAGAGAAAAACAACTACCAGGAAACTATAAAATACTACAATATCAACAAATAGACAATATTCACCAAATAATTTACAACAATAATTTATTGGTAATGAGCACATTCTCTAATAAAAATCTATAGACAAAAGGCTGGTTCAATAAAACAACAACAACCCAACATTTTTTGTTACTTCCATGGGGAAAGTGTTGTTTTTAATCTGAACAGAATCCTTCCATAAAAATGTGGGGGATACATCATTATGAAGTGGAAAGAAACAAACAGACAGACAAAATCCATGAATACATTCACTTTGATGGACATGGATGGAATAAATCTTAAATAAACATCTATCAAGACAATTCAACAACACATCAGAATGTTCGTTCTCTACACCCAAGTTTATTTCACTAAAGAAATGCGAGCATGATCTAGCCAATGGTCAGAATATTCTCCACAGTTGAGTGGAGAGTGTGATACGACTTTCTCACATACTCTGGTGCCTCACATTTGACCATGTCCCCTGGAGGGGGAGACCTGGTGGCACTCAGAGGAAGGACAGCAAGTAGCCAAGAAGAGACTTGATACCCTATGAGAATATATAGGGGGACGTAATCCCCCTCAGGAACAGTCATAGGGGAGGGGAATAATGGGAAAATGGGGGGGGGGGGAGGAATGGGAGGATACAAGGGATGGGATAAACATTGAGATGTAACAAGAATAAATTAATAAAAAAAAAAAATAATAAAAAAAAAAAAAAAAAAAGAAATGCAACCATGATTCAAAAATACAGATCAGTTAAATGAGATACATCATTTAAATACATTCTAAAATGCAATTTTATGATTATACAAAAATATACATAAATGTATTTATAAAGAAGTCCATCACCCATTCAGAGTAAAAAAAGACACATGTCAGAATACAAAGAACAGGTAATATCTTGACAGAGTAGGATTTTTATGGCAAACAGACTGAAAGCATTGTACTAGATGGAGAGATAAATATAAAAAGATTCAATCAAAATAAGAATGAAGCCAGGTATGTGTGGTTCATGTTTTAATCCAAACAGTTTGTAGGCAGATTTAGAAAATTCTCTGTTGATATGTGGCCAGTTTGACCAATATAGCTAATCCAAAGTAGGCAGTTTGACAGAGATCATGCCTTAAAATAATGAAGCAAAATTGGTTAGCAATATGCACTTTCTCAACTCTTCCTCCAAATGGTCATTAAAATCTTACCAAGTGCCTAGCTGGAGATTAGGATAGATACTGGGACTTCCTACTGGTATTCTAGGTGAGAGAGGTAAGGGTGAATGGGGAAATAGAAGGACCCAGAGGTACCTAGAAACCTACAAGAAAACAATTAAGTTTGGCACATCTGGACCCAGGCGGGTCAGCTAAAATTATTGTGCCAACCAAGGACAATGCATGTAGTAAAACTAGAACCACTATCCAGATCTAGCCAATGGACACCACCTTCTCCCCAATTGTGTGGATAGCAGGGACTGACTTGAAAATGAACTCTGATAACCCCTACTTGACCACTTCCTCTTGGTGGGGAGACCTGTTAATGCTCAGAGGAAAAGTAAGCAGGCTCCCGGAAAGAGACCTGATAGGCTGTGACCTTATAATGAGGGAGAAGGTTCTTTTCTGTCACAGACCTAGGGTACAGGTATAGGAAGAAAGTAGGAGGGATGGGGAATTGGACGATATAAGTGAGGGGGTAAAAATGAGATTTAATCTGAATAAATTACTTAAATAATGAAACATTGTACCATGTGCCAAAATAACTGTGAAAATATATTTTAAAAAGAGAGAAAATGTATATACCATTTGAGTGTTTCTACTTCTGGGTTAACTCACTCAGAATGATCATTTCTAGTTCCACCCATTTGTCCACAAATTACAGGAATTCCTTGTTTTTAATAGCTGAGTAGTATACCATAGTGTAGATGTACCACAGTTTCTTTATCCATTCTTCTACTGAGGAACACTTAGGCTTTTTCCAGGTTCTGGCTATTATGATGAAGGCTGCTTTCAACCTGGTTGAGCATATGCCCTTGTTGTGTCCTAGAGCATCTTCTAGATATATTCCAAGGAGTGGAATTGCTGGGTCTCAGTTTTCTGAGCTAGATTTCCAAAGTGGTTGATCCAGTTTGCATTCCCACCAGCAATGAAGGAATGTTCCTCTCTCTCCATGTCCTCGCCAGCATGTGATATCACTTGAATTTTTTATCTTAGCCATTCTGATGGTTGTAAGATGGAATCTCTGAGTTGTTTTCATTTGCATTTCCCTGATGACTAAAGGCATATATACTCACATATAATTGGACACTAGTCCAAGGGTCATGTCCCATGAAACTCTTCACTTACCAGGAAAATGGGATAGATGTGAAGACATCCTCTTTGGGCTCTAAATGAGAGATGTATGGGACAATGGGAAATAGAAGGACCCACAGGGTCCTAGAAACCTTCAAGAAGAACATTATGATGGGCGGATCTGGGCCCAGGGGTTCTGCTCAAACTATGGCACCAAGCATGGACAATATGTGCAGTAATCATCAAACCCCAACCCAGACCTAGATAATGGACAGGACATTTTCCACAGATGAGTAGAGAGTGGTGACTAACTTTCACATGAACTCTGGTGCCCCGTATTTGACCATGTCCCTTTGATGGGGAGGCCTGGTGGTACTCAGGAAGGATAACAAGGTATCAAGAAGAGACTTGATGGCCTATGATCATGTAGAGGGGTAGGAGGTCCCCCTCAGTCACAGACATAGGGGAGGGGACTAGGGTGAAAGTGGGAGGGATGGAGGAATGGAGGATACAAGGGATGGGATAACAATTTGGACTTGAGGAGATATTTCCTGTTTTAGATGTGCTTTAGCCATATCTTGCTAAGTCATTGCTTTAAGTAGACTTTGGCCAGGGAGAAAGTAAGGAAGAAAGATTGTTTTGGCTCATGGGTTATAGACAAGGGAAGACAAGGAAGGAACTTGGAGACTGAAGCTAAAGCAGAGGCCCTTCAAAGAACACTGCTTACTGCCTTGCTCTGTGTCATTTCTCACACATCCTTGCCTAGCAAGAGCATTGCCTTTAGTAGACTTGGCATGCCTACAATGAATACCAAGTAGTAAAATGCATTAGTGTTAGAAAGACGGGCTATTCTGATAGAGAGAATTTCTCAGGTAAGGTGCAGTCCATGTTCTCTATCTTTTTACTGTACTTTGTGTCAGCTTGATGAAAATCAACAAGGAAATGGCACTCAGAGGAAGGACAGCAGGTTACCGAGAAGAGACTTGATACCCTATGAGCATATACAGGGGGAGGTAATCCCCCTCAGGAACAGTCATAGCGGAGGGGAATAAGGGGAAAAGGGGAGGGAGGGAAGAATGGGAGGACACAAGGGATGGGATAACCATGGTCAAATGTGAGGCACCAGAGTACGTGAGAAAGTCATATCACACTCTCCACTCAACTGTGGAGAATATTCTGACCATTGGCTAGATCTGGGAAGGGGTTTAAAGTTTACCTCCTATATTGTCCTTGGCTGGTGCTTTAGTTTGAGCGGGACCCCTGGGCCCAAATCTGCCTATCATATTGTTCTACTTGTAGATTTCTAGGACCCTCTGTATCCTTTTATTTTGCTATTCTCCCATGCGTCTCTCATTTAGAGTCCCAATAGGATGCCTTTCCCTCTGTCCCAGTTTCCTGGTAAGTGAAGGCTTTCATGGGACATGCCCCTTGGGCTAGTATGCAGATATAAGTGAGTATATATCATTTGAAAGAAAAAAAAACAAAAAAAAGGAAAAGAAAAGAAAATCAGGTAACAAGGTCTGTAGTGTTTGCACAAAGTACACTAATATTCTGCTTCCATAATGTCTAAGATTTGGTAAAGAGTTCAACTTTTCATCAACTTGTTTTAGTATGTTCATCTGTTTGGCATTATACAAAGTGCTAAGTGACATGTGGTTCCTTAGCTTCTGTATATAAAATAAGCTTATTGATATCTCAACATGCTAATATAATATAGTTATGGATGAAGTAGGTAAAACTCAAAATGTATTTTATTTCCTCACATGCTGCCCTCTGTATGCAGTGCTGACTGTCGTCCTGGATTCAGAAAATTCAGGCAGGAGGGAATGCCAGTCTGCTGTTTTATTTGTATCTACTGCCCAGAAAATTAAATTTCTAATGGAACAAGTGAGTGTTTGCCGATGTGATAAACTTTACATTGATAAGCCTCTCCACCAAGAAAAGAATGCTGAAGGAGCCTAAAAGGCAACTACAAAAAAAAAATATACCATTTTCTCCATTAGCAATCATAGGAATGCAAACACTAAAAATGTCATAACAACAAAAATCCTTTCCCCTAGATGTCCATTTTTATTCAATTTCTGTCACAACATATTTTCCCAAAGAAACATAATCACACTGCAGTGTGAGCACATTCTGCATGTTATTAAATTCCCCTATAACTAAATGCATAGCAGATTCCAGTCAGAAATTTTTTATATGTGTATTTCTTTTTGCATGTACCTGTGTGTCCCTACACATGTTTATGTACACTATATATGCAGAGAATAGAACAGATGACAGAATATGGCACCAGAACTGATGGACTGTGGAATGGAGGTCCTAGAAACCAAGTCTGTATGCTTAGAAAAATTTGTTTCTATGAAGGTGAGGGTAATTGTTGACACATGGTGTCCAAAATATAAGGAGTCTTATGTCAAATATTTTATAACTAGCACCCAATTAATAATTCCATGAAATGATAAATTAGAATGGTTTTGTATTGAAAAGAATTAGGCACAACCTAAAAAGCCAGTTTAGTAAAATGATTATATATTGTTTGGTTAAATTATATATACATATATATGGCTAAATGCAAATGGACAATGGACAGTGAATAGATTTTCCACATTTGCCTGTCATACTATGCAATGAAATTAAGTTCTTAAAAGATATTTCTGACCAATAAGGTGGCTCAACATTTAAATCATTTGCCTCTAAGACTCATAGATGGAGTTCATCCCCAGGTCCCATAGAGTAAGAGGAGGCAAAGAACTCTCAGAAATGGCTTCTGACATCTATGCACTCAAATCACATCCATAATTATTAAACATACTGTAATAAAATTGTTTTAAATGTAAAAATGAATAAGAACTAATGGTATTTGCATCAATAAATAGAAAAATGTTAATATTATTTATAGGTATGTGTACATAAGGGCAGATGCAGGTGAGAGGCAACTAGTACCTCTACAATTAAAATGCAGGCAGCTGTTTAACACCTCACACGGGTTCTGGGAACTGAACTCAGGTTTTTTTGCAAGAGCAGAACATTTGCTGGGCATGGTGGCACATGCCTTTAATCCCAGCACTCGGGAGACATAGGCAGATGGATATGTGTGAGTTCGAGGCCAGCCTGGTCTACAAAGTGAGTCTAGGACAGCGAAGGCTATACAGGAAAACCTTGACTCGAAAAACAAAACAAAACAAAAAATAAAAAAAATCTAGGTTATTTTTGTATGTGGGTTTTGTTTTACTTTTCCCACGCTGCTTTATAATATATATATATAATATATATATTATATATATATACTTATATATATATAGTTACAAAGTCTAGGTCTCAAGAGATTAAAATGAGGGAAGTAGGAATGTGCTGGATGCTTCCCATGAAGGTGGAGTCAAGATGAAGGGCTTTGCAGTGATCAGTCTGTAGAAAGATTTCTGTTCTCATGATCAAGACTCAGGAGTTCTTTCTCAATACTGCCAGGTTTTAACATAAATAAGGACTTATTATTCACTATTTTTTTATTTTCTACAGTTTTCAAATCTTTATATTACATTTATATACCAGTAAGCTTTACTTCTCATACTGACATTCCTACTTCTTCCAAATGATTACTAAATTTTTCAGCACATCTGCTACATTTATTTAGACACACAAATATAAGTAATAAGAAGTAATAAATAGAAACATTGTGTACAGCAATGTCCCTCAATTATATTATCAGCAATAAAATAGAGGTATAGCAAAACTTTTCCAACAGACTTATTGAAACATCTTGTGAATAAACTGCTGAGGCTGCATTGACAATTCTTTCCTTTCTCAATCAGATATAGATCAGTGTGTGAAGTGTCCAGAGAACCAGTATGGCAACACAGAGCAGAATCACTGCATCCACAAAGCTGTGATCTTTCTGAGCTATGAAGACCCCTTGGGGATGGCTCTGGCCTTAATGGCCTTGGGCTTCTCTGCCTTCACAGCTCTGGTTCTTGGGGTATTTTTGAAGCACAATGACACAGCCATCGTGAAAGCCAATAACCGCGTTCTCAGCTACACCTTACTCATGTCACTCATGTTCTGTTTCTTCTCCTCCTTGCTCTTCACTGGTCATCCAAACTCAGTCTCCTGCATCCTGCAGCAAATCACTTTTGGAATTGTATTCACTGTGGCTATTTCCACTGTATTGGCAAAAACAATCACAGTGGTTATGGCTTTCAAAGTCACAGCTTCTCCAAGAAGGATGAGGTACATTCTGGTTTCAGGGAAATTAATTACATCATTCCTCTCTGTACACTCATCCAAATTATTCTCTGTTTAATCTGGCTAGGAACTTCCCCTCCAGCTGTTGATATTGATGCAGACTCTGAATATGGCCACATCATCATTGTCTGCCACAAGGGTTCAGTTATAACATTTTACTGTGTCCTAGGTTACTTAGGCTTCCTGGCCCTGGGAAGCTTCACTGTGGCTTTCTTGGCCAGGAACCTGCCTGACACATTCAATGAAGCCAAGTTCTTGACATTCAGCATGCTGGTGTTTTGCACTGTGTGGATCACTTTCCTCCCTGTCTACCATAGCACCAAGGGCAAGGTCATGGTGGCTTTGGAGATTTTTCCCATCTTGGCTTCCAGTGCAGGCATGCTGGGATGCATCTTTGTTCTCAAGTACTACATAATTTTATTAAGACCAGACAAAAATTCTCTGTCAAAGATCAGGGAGAAATCATATTCCTAAGGTCATATTTCATGAATACTTTGTGTTAAATTACTTTATTTATTCAATTTACATTGTGATTGTAGACACCATTCTTTCTCTACTTCCAGTGCCACCCTTCCTTCCCCTCTCCATCCCCTCTCCCCTATGCCTCTGATTATTGGAGACCACCTTCCCATGCACCCCACCTCACTAAGTGCATCAGGACTGAGCATGACCTTTCCCCTGTGGCCTAGAAAGAGTCCCACAAGGAGAAAGTGATCAAAAATCTGGCACCAAAATCCTTGTCAGTAACATCCCCCATACTTCTTACTAGAGGACACATATGAAGCCTGAGCTGCCCATCATCTACATCTGTGTAGAAGGCATAGGTCCAGTTCATGCATGGTCCTTGACTGTTGCCTCTGAAAGAGCAGACAGTGCTCTTAACCACTGAGCCATCTCTCCAGCCCAAAGCCAGAATTCTTAAACTCTGAACTATCTCCTCCATTTAAAAAAACAAAACAAAAACCAATGGCTCCCTAAGCCCTACCCCAGGTGCACACTGCTCAAATATCAGTCCGTACAATCATGGTGGTGTGCAGTGGTATGCTTCTTGATTCCCGTGGTGACTTAAAGGGACACACTCATCTACTTTCAAAAGACCTCGATGCCCTACAGATGGAAAAGGACGTCCTCAAACTACTTGCAGCATTCAACTTTGGCTTTCAGTGAAAACAATAGTCTACATTATAAATCTGAAGAGGGCTGGGGGGAAGGTAGTGCTCACAGCTGAAGCTATTGTTGCTGTTGAGAGCCCTGCTATTGTCAGCATCTCCTTCAGGGACACTGTACCAGTAAGTTGTTCTGAAGTTTGCTACTGCCACAGGAGCCACTCCAATTGCTGGCTGCTTCATACCTTGGATTGGATTCAAACAGGCCTCAGGGAGCCAGGGCATCTGTGGCTGAAAACAAGTCCCTCACAGAGGCATCTTATGCCAACCTGCCCAACATTGCTTTGTGGAGTACGGCCTCTCCTATGGCCTATGTGAACATTGTTATCCCTACGTAACAACACTCAGGGGAAATTCTCTGCATGCTTAGCACTGTTTCCCATGAGCATCCACAGGTTATGCCTGGTCTCTACTCCTATGGAGACCTGGAGGAAATAGAGAAGGAAGAGCAGACTGCTGACCAAGGACCAGGTGGCTCCTGAGTTCACTGCTGTACAGTGGAAGGCTGGTCTGGAAGTGTGCACATGTCTTTCGTGCCTTCCCAGCAGGCCCTTACTGAAGACTTCAGTATTCAGCAAGTAACCCAGGTAGGGCTGGCAGCTCCCACAGCACAGGCCTATATGAGTGATTTGGTTGGAGCGACCACTGAGTGGCCATGGGTGGCTCTTGCTCTGAAGACACCTGAACAAAGAAGATGAAAAGAAAATAAAGTACCTGAAAGCTGTGAGAAAAAAATGTAAATGGGTGTTTTTCTCTGTAAATGTGTAAACCACATAGGTGTCCAGTGCCCTCAGAGGTAATAAAATGGGAGGGTTTTGTTTGTTTGTTGTTTTTGTTATTTTTAAACAGTGTTTCTCTTGTAGACTCAACTGGCCTCCAACTCACAGAGAATTGCTCACCTGCCTCTGCCTCCCACATGCTGGGAATAAAGGCCTGTGCCACCACCACAGGGCCCCCTGGATTCTCTTAACTATTAAGCCATCTCTCCATCACCTAGGTCAAAAAGGCTTGGGAGTCAAATCTTTAATGGTATTTGCCTTTAATTCTAGTACACAGGAGGCAGAGGCAGATTTCTACGAATCTGAAGCCAGCCTTGTGTATATAATGAGTTCCAGGCCAGCCAGGGATACGTGGTAAGACTGTGACTCAAAACAAAACAAAACAAAACAAAAAGCCAAGGGATTTTAGATGAAATTTTTAAGTCAAACTCCAGCTGTTGAAGGTTGTGATTCAAACCCAGGGTGGCAGATAAAACAGTTTTCTGGACTTGTCATGGTTTCCAAGAAATTATAAATCTGAAAACACCTTTATTTCATTCCTACCTTCTATAGTTTTTATTTTTAGTAGGATCTGTAACTCCAAGAGAAGGGGTCTAGGGTCTGGTATAGCTGTGAATTCCAAGTGAGCCCGGATCACATAGCAAGCTGTCAATAAATACAGCTGAATAGCTAATGCACTGCCCTGTAAGCCTAGTATATGTGAGGTGGAGGCAGAAGGGTCAGAGTTCAATGTCATCTTATTTCCAAACAAAATCACATCCTTATCTTTTCTCATTCTTTCTACTCTTCCCTCCTCCTCCTCCTCCTCCTCTTCCCCCCCTCTCTCTTCCTGCAGGGAAGGAGGCTGGTCTTGAACAGGCGATATATTCAAAGATAATCTTGAACCTCTGACCCTTCAGAGTAAAGCTTCAAGCGTGTTGGGGTAACAGGTTTTGCCACTACTTCTGTGTCTTTAGCAATTAGATTTTATTTGTTTGGGTATGTTGTTGTTGTTGTTTTGTTTTGCTTTTGAGACTCGGTTTCTCTGTGTAGCCTTGGCTGTCCTGGACTCCCTTTGTAGACCACCTGCCTCTTCCTCTCGAGTGCTGGGGTTAAAGGCGTGCACCACCACCACCCGGCAAGAGTTGGATTTTAAATCCAATGCCTTCTGAATGTTAGGCTACATGTTAGGCAAGCGCTACATCCATGAAGTCATTGTCTTTCCTGCTTCCCATTCTTAGATACCTGTTTACTTATTTGTCTATTTGTAGTGTTCCTCCCTAGCCAACTTTGCCCTATGAAGGCATAGGACTGGAACTTTGTGGTTTTATGTTACTCCAGAGGCCCAAGTCTGTGTTGCTAGCTTTATTTTATTGTTATTATTTTGTTTTGTTTTTCTGTGCTTTTTTTGTTTTTGTTTGGGGGGGTAGCTATTTATGTGTATCCTTGGCTTTCCTGGACTCACTTTGTAGACCAGACTGGCCTCAAACTTACAGTGATCCGGCTGCCTCTGCCTCCCGAATGCTGGGATTAAAGGTGTGTGCCATGACACCTGGCAAATTAAGGTTCTTTTTAAGCCAAAAGCCTAAGTCATAGAACTACAGGACAATGGAACCCAGAGAAAGGATCTACTAACACCTAAGGCTTTGAGGACTCCTCTAAAATATACACTTCACCCTTGGGTATTTTACTTTATTTTTTCCTAGTGCTAGGGAGGAAACCAAGGGTCTTACAAGTGATCAACAATATTTTATTCTGTTTTATCTATCCCATATTGGGTTGACTGGTCTTGAGTACCTGATTCACCAGTTCCCATAACTCAAGGGATGGCAATACGGGGCTGTGTGCCAGGGGACCTGGTACTCTAATTATAGATTTATAGACTGGTTATGGAGCCTTCACTGGCCTCACTCTTGAAGTAGTCTTCCTGTCCCCACCATGTCAATGATGGAATTATTGGTATGTTGCTCCCATGAACACCTAAGAGTTTAAACTCATATTATACGTAGTTGTGTGTATATGACTGCATGTGGAGAGGTCAGAGGACAACTGGGAATTGGTTCTTTGTATGTGGCTAACAGGGAGTGAATTCAGGTCATTATCAAGTGGAGCTAGAAGCCCCTTTACCCTCTGAGGCACCATTATACTGGGAGCCATTTAGCAACTCTCTAATATGGAGGACAGAATTGACTTATCCCCTGGGGTTCGTCTCCACAATACCGGGAGAATCCCAGCACTCAGGAGGCAGAGGCAGGCAGATCCCGGTGCATTCGAGGCCAGCCTAGTCTACAATGTGAATCTAGGACAGCTAAGGCTACACTGAGAAACCCTTTCTCGAAAAACTAAAAAAAAAAAAGAATGTTTATAGTATCCACAAGTATGCTTTCCTCAACAAACAAACAAACAAACAAACACCAAACAAACAACCCAATGAGAGCTGTACAGTAGTGGCTCAGGTCTTTTACCAGAGGCTTCAGAAAGAGGCAGAAGCAGGAATTTCTCCAAGGCCAGTATCTGTCTGCCTTGTAAAGCCAGATTTGGACTACCTAGCCAAAATGACATGAGAGACACTGTCTCCAAAAGCCAAAATAAAATAAATGTGAAAAGAATGAACTGTTGACAGTAAAATTCATGAAGTTGAGGGTGTGAGGCATTGGGGGCAGCTCAGCAATATAGCCTAGGTCTACCTCATGTTCTTTCTGAGGTTCTGAGTTAATATCAACACCGAAGTTAAGAAAGGTTTTATGTCCCAGGGTGGGATAGGATTCAGCCTCCAAAGGGGTCTTTCCCCACCACGTTAGAGGAATTTGGTGTTCCAGTGACAAGGTTTATGAAGTCCTCTACTTTAAGAAGGAAAGTAGTACCAGCTTACACACCCAGGCCGGTAAGAAATATTAGCAGATTGTGCGGTGTACCATGGTGAGGCTGCAGGATCATAGCATGAAAGCCACCTGGGTTCACTCAGGAGCACTGGGTTGGAAATTCTGTCCAGAAGTGGTGGTAAATTTCTGTGCTCTCTAGATAGTGTCTTAACAACAATGTGCTTGCCATTGACAGGTACTGGAGTCATGGGTGCCAGGAGCTCAGCCAGGGACACACTCAGCTTTGGGTGCACTGTCTGTTGTGAGAACCCAGAAGTGCCATGTCAGCTGAGTGCCCCTGGCTGGAAGAAGCCTTCCAAGAACATGGAGATGTGCGTCCCCTGCCGGGAATCCAGGACATTGCTGGTATCACTGCCTCAGAGGCAGGAGGCAGCTGTGGGAGGTAGGTGGCCCTGAGGTGTACTGTGGGTTCTAGAGTCACAAAAGCCATGAGGAGCTCAGTGGTGTGGCTCTACACAAGGGCCAGCAGTCACTCACTCCTTGGGATCATTTTCAAAAATCCTTGGGTACAACCAGGTTAAACTAGGCTGGGCTGCAGTGTTCTCTTAGCCAAGCCTACAATTTGCAGGGACCCTAAAGACCACGGTGGAGACTTTATTCTCTTGATAAGCACTTTAAAACATTAGTCTTGGTGTCACATGGAAATCAGATCTTCATGTCCTAGTGTGGCTTAGTGTCCCTCCTGAACTGTTGTGCACAGGAGGAAGTGAGGCACTCCTGTTGGTCAGCTTAGTGGGACCCGCATGAGGACTTGGGGTAGCGCTCTGCTCTGAGTCACTTGCCGAAGGCACTTGGCTGCCAAGGCCTGTGCTGAGCATGGATCCTGCCTCAGGCTGTGATGTCAAGCTGAGGGGATGTTTCTGTGGCCCCAAGAGTCATCTATGAGGCTTGGACTTCACCATCTGACACAAAATGTCGTTGTTCAAGATCTCTGAACTTTATTCACTACTGGACAAAGTTCTTTGCTCAAGCAGCTATGCCTGACAGGAGGCCCCTGTCAGAGTGTGCCCCTTACTTGGGAAGTGCCCTGTGTGCTTCCAAAGGAGGAAGTGCTTCCTGGAACCTAGGACAAGTAGTCACTGTGCTGCTGGACATGTCTGTGCCCACACAGTTACAAGTCTTCTCCATCTTTCACCTTTCAGAACCGGGAAGGTAGTGGGGATGAAGAAAAAACACAATTGGTGTGTGTTAGATTTTCTTGTGTGGCTTTCTGTGTTGTTATTGTTGTTGTTGTTGTTACTATGGTGGATTTACTAATTTATCCAGACTAATATTGAGACATAAGAGACATGTACCTGGGATTTCAGTTGACAATTTTGCAGCTATTTACAGAAACTTCAAGAGATTAAACTCAGGTCAGCAGACAGGTGTCAAGACCCTCTTAGCATTGTTGCTGTTAGGATAAAAATTGTCATGGCTGGGCCAGATGTAGGGAACTGCAGTTGTGCTGGTACTGACCATTACTTGTTTTTCTGTGCAGTTGAAACTTTATTTGTTTTTGTCTGCAGTTGAAACATTACTTGTTTTTCACTGCAGTTGAAACATTGTGCTCCACTGGTTGCCTTCATTTTCCTTGTTTTGAGTCCACAGTGCTGTTTTATTGCTGATTCCCCCCCCCCTCCATATAAGCAGTTATTGCAACAACAAGGATTCTGCCCTGGCCAAGGCTTGGGAAAGCATCTCCAGGGTAGTATCACCTGGAGAAATGATGACCCTGTTTGGGTGGAGCAATGGCTTCTTTCTAAAGATAATGTGGAGGCTGCTAATGCCTTGGTCCAAGAACAACTAGCTACTGGTCATATTATACCTTCTACACCACCTTGGAATACACCTATTTTGTGATTAAGAAGAAATCTGGTAAATGGAGGTTATTGCAAGACCTCCATGCAGTTAATCTCTCCATGGTAGTAATGGGGCCTACTCAACCTGGATTGCCTCTTCCAGTTGCCATTCCAAAGGACTGGCATATGAAAGTGATTGACATCAAGGATTGCTTTTTTACAATCCCTTTGCGTTCTAAGGATTCCCATAGGTTTGCTTTTAGTGTCCCATCCATATACTTCAAGGAACCTTATAAGAGATACCAATGGGTAGTCTTACCTCAAGATATGGCCAATAGTTCCACCATGTGTCAAATGTATGCTTCTGCTGCCATAGAACCAGTGAGAAAGGTGTATCCCAAAATACATCTCATTCATTACATGGTTGATATTTTGATAGAAGCCCAACAAGAATCTGAGAGTTTGAATGCCTTAGCATCTTTAGAAGGGGTGCTGAAACAAGCCAAGTTGCAAATAGCTCCAAAGAAAATTCAACAACAGCACCCCTACCAATATTTAGGTCATCAGCCTCTTCAAAATGGCATGAAGCCTCGTAAGATTGCCCTTTGATTAGATTCATTTAACACTTTAAATGATTTTCAAAAACTCCTAGGAGACACTAATTGGAGTCGACCTAGTGTGGGAATTTCCTCTGGTCAACTAAAGCCTCTGTTTCACGTATTGCAAAGTGATCCAGATCTCTCCTCTGTCCGTGTCTTGATTCCCGAGGGACACACATGCATCCAGATAGTACAGGAAGCACTGACCAAGGCACACATTACCTATGATCAGCCATTCCAGCTATTGGTCTTTTGTATGGTCCATGCCCCTACAGGAGTGTTTTGGCAAATGTGACCCATCTTATGGGTTCATTCACAAACATCTCCTGCAAAAATTGTTATGTCTTACCCAAAGGCCATAGTATCACTTCTTTTCAAGGCCTATAAAAGAGGTATGCAAACCTTTGGCAAATGTCCAGACCGTACAATTACACATCTTTCTGCAAAACAATTATGGTTGCAAAATAATGATGGTGACTGGGCCATATTTTTGTCCTCTAGCTCTAGTCAGTTTGATAATCACTATCCCCCTAATAAATTGAGCGATTTTTTAAAAGCTGCATCCTGTAGTTTTCCTAAAATAATTAAGCAGCAACCTATTCCTGAAGCTAGAGTGGTGTATACTGATGGTACCTCTAAGGGCATCGCTCTTCTAGTATCAGGATCAATAAGCAGGTCAGTAACTGTACCCACTCAGTCCGTGCAAATAGATGAATTGCAGGCAGTCATTTTAGCCTTGCAATTCTTTTCGGATCAGATGCTTAATATTTTCTCAGAAAACAAAAATGTAACTCAATTTTAGCCCCTTTGGAAACTTGCCCATATGTATCCTCTATCTCTACTATACAGGCCTTGTTATTAGAACTCCAAAGGTTCATTTGGTGCTGACCTTGCCCATTTTCATTGGATATTTATGGTTTCATTCTTTCTTACCTGGCCCCTTAGCTGAAGGAAACCGCCAGACAGATCAGTTAACTCACATGCCCATGCTTTGTTGTCAAGCAACCAATGTGGACCGCGCTCACCAACTCTATGCCAAATTCCATCTTAATGTACAGTCCTTGCAGCATCATACTGCAATCTCTAGGGATCAAGCTGTTCAAATAGTAAAGGATTGCCCATCATGTGCTGAATTCCTTCCCATTTTACATTCTGGAGTTAATCCCAAGGGACTCATGCCCAATCATATTTGGCATATGGATCTCCCTCCTGTTCCTAGTTTTGGCAAGTTACAATTTGTGCATATTCTATTGACACTTTTTCTGGGCTTCTCTTTGCATCCGCCCATTCAGGACTCCCAAACTGTTGAACTGATAATGGGTCGGCCTATACTAGTACAGGTCTTGAATCCTTCCTCTCATCTTTTGAGATATTGCATAAGACTGGCATCCCCTATAATCCACAGGGTCAGGCCATTATAGAACAGGCAAACCAAATGCTTAAAATGTATTTGTATAAAATAAAGAAAGAGGAATATGGAGGGAAAATTACACCACACTCACAATTAGCTTATATACTATATTTTTTGAATTTTTTGACTGTTGATGCTTCTGGAGCATCTGCTGCAGATAGGCATTGGAGACCTCCTACAAGACATAAAGGTATGGTAAATGGAAAAAATCTGTCCACTGGTGTTTGAAAGGGTCCAGATCCTCTCTTGGTGTAGTCCAAGGATCTGCTTGTGACTTCCCTCAAGACAATGAGGTGCCCATTTGTGTTCTTGGGCATTATGTGCATCCTGTATCTCTTCCATCTGCCCAGCAGCCATCAGGAGACAGTGTGGGCACTGGTGAAGAACCCCCTGATCTTGATGCAGGTAGGTCTGTCAAGTCATGTAGGCCTTCCTTGTAAGCACTAATCGCAGCCTAGGAAGGGCTGCCATGCCAAAGAACATTCAACAGAGTGATGTTTCCTCTATTTTTAACCTTAAGGATTCTTTATGCTTTACTTTGGTAACAAATCATTCTGAGCTTGTCGGACCTTGTACCCCCCCCTCCAGGGCCCAGATGTTGGCCAGGGTCACTAACCTTCCAGTGAGAACTTCCTCTCCATTGGGGGGGTCTGTGTTACTGGACCTCCTTGGCTTCTAAAATGGAGGTCCAATGTCTGGTGGGACAGGCATTGCCCTCCTTTTAAAAATCAAACTAAGGATGCCTATGTTTTTCATTATCACAATCCTCTCCAGACTGGAATTCAGCCTACGTTTTCAGGCATGTATGTGTGTGGGGGCAAAACCTGCATGGATGTGGTCCCTTTAGTAATTAGAGATGTTGTGTATTTAAATGCTATAGGCAGCTGGGATACTTCACATGTCTTTGAAATGTCTCTTCATTTTAATTATGGAACAAAAAAGAAAAACATCTCTATTTAGTCCTTTGTATGTGTCATGGCCCCTTTTTTCTCTATTTTTACTAATGACTTCTTGGAGGAGGATTGTTTGAATTGTTCCCTTAAGGTTTGTCATTTATGAAGTTGCTGGAGTAAAGAAAAGACTGCTGTGGTGGTACAAGTGCCTAGTGTAGCCCCATTTCTGATGAAACATTCAGAAGAAAGCGGATTGATCCTCTTTCAAATGAAGAGAGATTTTGACATTACTGCCACCATTATCAGAGCCATTGGGTTAGCTGCCACCGCTGCAACATCTGCTGGAATTGCCATCTCCCAGAACGTAGCTACTGCCAGTACTTTGGACAAACTTTCTGGGTAGGTGGCCAGTACCTTATCCACTCAGAATGCAGGGAACTCCATGGTTCAATTTGCCGTACAGAATCTTAATCAGCAGATGGCCTTGTTGCAAGAACAGATTGATATTTTGTGGGATGTTCATATGATTACTTGTTCTCCTATGCATCATCATACTTGTGTTACCCAAGTTAGGGTTACTAAAGATTCTATTGTTTTAAAAGCACTCAGTGAGTATTTGCAGGGTCCTTGGAACACCAATTTCACTTATTACACCGTGCATTTAGCACAGCAATCTATTAAAATCAATGAGACATGGGTGCCACCAATTTCAGGGGACACGTTTTTAAGGGGCACTATGGTCTTTGGAAATCTGCTTAAGGGATAGAGTGGTGCCATTGTTCTTGGATTCCTCATTTGAGGGATGATAGTTGTCTTGATTCAGAGTCTCTGCAGCATCAAATGAGCACAGGCCATTCAGCAGTTCCATACAAAACAGGTCCTTTTGTAGATGGCAGCGGATAATCCCACTGCACAAATCTGGCTCAATCTGGATAAATGAGTCTTCAATGACGGGTAAGATCCAGGGGATGTATGATCAACCTAAGACAGGAAGTTCATGATATACATGGGCTTTCCCATGATGGGTAAGACATACATTGACATCCCAGACCACCTAAGACAGGAGCTCATTTTATATATAGAAGAAGGACCTGTAGGGAACTGCAGCTGTGCTGGTACTGACCATAACTTGCTTTTGTCTTCAGTTGAAACTTTACTTGTTTTCCTCTGCAGTGGAAACATTGTGCTCCACTGGCTGCCTCCATTTTCCTTGTTTTGAGTCCACAGTGCTGTTTGATTGCTGGTTCCTCCCCTATATAAGCAGTTCTGTTACTCCCAATAAATGGCATTCTCTTAGCATGAATGACCGCTGTCATGAGTGTTCTTCAATCCATAGTTGCTCCCTGGATAATTTGGGGTACTTGCAATGCGGGTGTTGTATAGGACCGTTTGGGCTGTTCTGGTTTTTTTCTTTTTCCATATGAAGTTTAGAATTGTTGTTTCAGGGTCTGCAAAAATGGTGCTGGTATTTTGATGGTAATTTTATTCAATCTTTAGATTGCTTTTGGTAAAATGGCCATTTTTACTAGGTTGATCCTACCAATCCATGTGCATGGGACATCTTTCCATCTTCTGATATATTCTTCAGTTTTTTCTTCAGGGTCTTGACATTCTTGTTATACAGATCTTTGACTTGCTTGGTTAGAGTTACACCAAGATATTTTATAGTATTTGTGGCTATTGTGAATTGTGTAGTTTTCCTTATTTCTTTCTCAGCCCCTTTTATCATTTGTGTACAGGAGAGCTATTGATTCTTTTGAATTAATCTTGTATACAGTCACTTTTATGATGATGTTTTTCAGCATTAGGAGTTTTCTGCTGGTACTTTTGGGGTCACTTATGCATACAATCCTATCATCAGTGAATAACAATACTTTGACTTCTCCCTTTCTGATTTGTATCCCCCTGCTCTCCTTTAGCAGTCTTAGTGCTCTAGCTAGAACTTCAGGTACTATATTGAAGAGATGTGGTGAGAGTAGACAGCCTTGTCTTTTCTGTGATTTTAGTGGATTTGCTTTGAGTTTCTATTTAATTTGATGTTGGCTATTCGCTTCCTGTATGTAACCTTTATTATGTTTATGTTTGGGCATTATATTCCCAATATTTCCAACACTTTCATCATAAAGTGCTGCTGGATTTTGTCAAAAGCCTTTTTAGCATCTAAGAGATGATCATGTGATTTTTTTCTTTCAATGTCTTTATATGGTAAATTACATTGATGAATTTTTGTACGTTGGAGCATACCTACATCACTGAGACAAAGCCTATTTGATTTGGTGTGTTCTTTGATTTAGTTTGAGGGTATTTTATTGATTATTTTTTGCACCAATGTTCATGAGTGAAATTGGTCTGACATTCTCTTTCTTGAACCTTTCTGTAGTTTAGGTATGAGTGTGACTGTGACTTCATGGAATGATTTTGGCAATGCTCCTTCTGTTTCTATATCATGGGATCTTTTGAGAAGTACTGGTGTTAGCTCTTATGTGAATGTCGGGTAGAATTCTGCAGTAAAATCATCTGGTCCTGGCATTTTTTTTTTTGGGAGAATTTTGATGACTGCCTCTATTACCTTAGGGGATATAAGGCTGTTTAAACTGTTTAGCTGATTTTAATTCACTTTGGTACATGAAATTTATCAAGAAAAGTATCTATTTCCTTTAAATTTTCCAGCTTTATGAAATACAGGCTTTTGAAATAACAGTTCATCATTCTTTCTGTTTTCTTAGTGTTTGTTTTTCTTTGTCTTCCTTCTCATTTCTGATTTTTTTTGGACTTTTAAAAATTTATTCTTGTTACATCTCAATGGTTATCCCATCCCTTGTATCCTCCCATTCTTTCCTCCCTCCCATTTTCCCCTTATTCCCCTTCCCCTATGACTGTTCCTGAGGGGGATTACCTCTCCCTGTATATGCTCATAGGGTATCAAGTCTCTTCAGGACAGCAGGTTACCAAGGAGAGGCTTGATATTATTTCTGATTTTAATCTGGATACTGTCCCTCTGCCTTTTACTTAATTTGGGTAGGGGTTTGTCTATCTTGTTGATTTTTTCAAAGAACCAGTTCTTGATTTCATTGATTATTTATTTCTAATTCATTGACTTCAGCCCTGAGTTTGATTATTTTCTGTATCCTCCTCCTCTCTGCTGTGTCTGCTTCTTTCTGCACTAGGGCTTTCAGGTGTGCTGTTAATTTACTAATATGGGATCTCTCCTTTCTTTACACAGGTGCTTAGTGCTATGAACTTTTCTCTTAGCAATGCTTTCATTGTTTCTGATAGGTTTGGGTATGTTGTGCCTTCAATTTTAATTGAATTTGAGAAAACCTTTAATTTCCTTATTCCTTCTGGGACCCAGAGTTTATCAACTAGGGAGTTTTACAGATTCCATGGGTCTTTAGGCTTTCTGTTGTTTCTGTTGTTGGGTTCCAGCTGTGATCCACGGTGTTCTGGTAAAATGCAAGTGGTCATTTCAGTCTTCTTGTATCTGTTGAAGCTTGCTTTGTGAGTAAGTATATGGTAGATTTTGGAGAAGGCTCCATTGGCAGTGCTGAAAGGAAGGTATATTCTTTTGTTTTTAGGTGATTCACGCTATCTGTTAGTTTCCTTATTTCTTCGTTTAGTTTCTGTCTTGACCTGTACATTGGTGAGTGTGAGATTTAAGTCTCCCAGTATTAATGTGTTCAGTTCAGTGTTTGATTAAGCCTCATTAACATTTCCTTTATAAATGTGGGTGGCCTTGCATTTGGTGCTTAGATGTTTCAAATTGAGACATCATCTTGGTGAATTTTTCTGTTGATGAGAGTGAAATGTCCTCCTCATCTCTTTTGATTAATTTTGGTTGAAAATCTCTTTTATGAGATACTAGAATGTTCACTCCCACTTTCTTCTTAGGTCTGTTGCATGGAAAACTTTTTCCAGCCATTTATCTAAGGTAATGTCTATTTGTTTTGCTGAGATGTGTTTGGAGAATTAAGGCCACTGATGTTCTATGACATTAATAACCAATAGTAATTAATTCCTATTATTTTGATGATGCTGGTAGACTATGTGTGAGTGCTTCCTTTTTTTTTTTTTTTTGGTTTTGTGGATGAGGGGTCATTTATGTTTTGTGTTTTCTTGGTTGTCTTTAGCGTCTTTGGGTTGGAATTTTCCTTTTAGTATCTTCTATAGGGCTGGATTTGTGGCTACGTACTGTTTAAACTTTGTATTTTTCATGGAATATCCTGTTTTTTCCATGTCTGGTGATTGAAAGTTTTGCTGGGTAAAGCAGTCTAGGTTGGCATCTGTGGGCTGCAAGATATCTGTTCAAACCTTTCTAGCTTTTAGAGTCTCTGTTGAGAAGTCGATAAAATTTTGATAGGTATGCCATTGCATGTCACTTGTTCCCTTGCCGCTTTTAATATTATTTATAAGTTCCTTAGATTTAGCATTTTTATTATTATGCCATAAGAGGATACTATTATCTGTTCCAATCTACGTGGACTTCTTTAAGCATTTTGTATGCTTCTAGGCATTTATTTCTCTATGTTGGTGAAGTTTTCTTCTATGACTTTGTTGAAAAAAATTTCTGGGTTTTGGAGCTGGGAGTCGTCTCCTTCTTCTAATAATTTCATTCTTAGGCTTGATCATTTTCATAGTGTTTCATATTTCTTGGATTTTTTTCCTGAACTTTTTATATTTAAAACTTTCTTTCACTGATGTTTCAATTTCTTCAACTGTACGTTCTACACCTGAGATTTTTTTCTTCCATGTCATGTGTTATGTTGATGATGCATGGATATATTATTCCTGTTCTCTTCCCTAGATATTCCATGCCCAGATTGCCTTTGATTCTTTATTGACTCTGGTTTCATTTTTAGATCTTGACGTGCTTTATTTCTTTCTTTCTCCTTTTTGATTGTATTTTCTTGCATTTCTTTAAGGATTTATCCAGGCCTTCATCTATTTGAATGTATTTCCTCTATTTCTTTTCTTCCTTTAAGTTCTTATCATTTTCATAAGGTCAGATTTACACTCATTTTCTTGTGCTTCTTCAGGATGGAGGGCAAAGGGGTATGTGTCCTGCAAACAGCTCAACTCCACTGTGTCTGGTGGCCAACTGTTGTTTATGTCCCAGGTGGGACAGGTAGATGGAGTCAGTAGCAAGGAGGGCTCATAACTGAGTGTTGCTCAGGCTAGACACAGGCCTTCTTGTGATCTCTGTCCAATTTCTTTAAAAAAGTGATTTATATTTGTTATAATGAATATAGTGCTCTGCAACTTCAGGATAGAAAAGTGCATCAGATCACATTATAGATGGTTGTGAGCTACCATATGATTGATAGGCATTGAAATCAGGACTTGTGGAAGAACACCCAGTGCTCTTAACCTCTGAGCCATCCCTCAGCTCTCTTTCCAATTGCTTCATAAAGGCACTTGGTGCTATGAACATTCCCTGTAGCATTGCTTTCATGATGTCCTATAAGTTTGTGTATTTTCTTCCTTTATTTTTATATAATTTTAGAAGTCTTTACTTTCTTTATTCCTTCCATGACTCAGTGATCATTGAGCCAGGTGTTGTTCAGTTTCCATGAGTATGTAGTCTTTTCATTTTTTCTGTTGTTGTTGAGGTCTACCACTAATATATGGTGATCTGATAAAGAAGAATGGGTTAATTCAATTTTCTTGTATTAGTTATAGTTTTTATTGTGATTGACTATATCCCTGATTTTGGAGAAGATTTAGTGGGGTGCTGAGAACAAAGTATTCTCTTGTGTGTTTGGGTGAAATATTCTATAGACGTCTAATAGGCCCATATGATTCATGATCTCTGTTAGTTTTATTATTTCTCTATTTAGTTTCTGTTTCTTTTTTAAAAATTATTTATTTATTGTTTGTATAGTATTCTGGCTGTATGTGTGCCTATCTGCCAGAAGAGGATACTAGATCTCATTATAGATGGTTGTGAGCCACTATTTGTTTGTTGGAAATTGAACTCAGGACCTTTGGAAGAACAGACAGTGCTCTTAACATCTTAACCATCTCTCCAACCTCTTAGTTTCTGTATAAACAATCTGTCTATTGGTATAAATGGGATGTTAAAGTCTCCCACTATTGATGTGTGGGGATCAGTGTGTGAGTTAAACTTTAATAATATTTCTTTTATAACTGCATGTGCCCTTGTATTTGGGGCATAGATGTTTAGGATTGAGATTCCCTCTTGGTGGATTTTTCCTCTTATGAGAATGAAGTGCCCTTCCCCATTTTTTTTGTTTATTTTTGGTTGGACGTCTACATTATTAGCTATCAGCCTGACCATTCCAGCTTGATACTTGGGTGTGTTTGTTTGGAAAACATTTTTCCATCTCTTTACTTTGAGGTAATGTCTATCTTTGTTGATGGCATATATTTTCTGTATGCATCAAAATGACAGATCCTGTTGACACATCCATTCTGTTATCCTGTGTCTTTTTATTGAAAACCTGTTTCCATTGATACTGATAGATTTTACTGTCCAATGGTTATTAGTTCTTTTTACTGTGGTATTGATGGTGATAGTATGTTTATGTGTTTGTCTTCTTTTGGTTTTGCTGTTATGAAGTTATTTCTATCCTCTGTTTTCTTGGATGAAGTCGACTTTGTTGGGTTGGAGTTTTCCTTCTATTATCTTTTGTAGGACAGGTTTCGTGCATAGATATTGTTTAAAGTTTGTTTTGTCATGGAATAGGTGATTTTATCCCTCTATCATGATTGAAAGATATGCTGAAAATAGTAGTCTGGGATGACATGTATGGTCTCTTAGTTTCTGTGTGACATCTTTCAGGACCCTTCTGGCTTTCATAGTCTCTGTTGAGAAGTCAGATTTGAGACTGATAGGTCTGCCTTTATATGCTACTTTGTCTTTTTCCCTTGCCAACCTGAATATTTTCTCTTTGTTCTCTAGATTTAATATTTTGATTATTATGTGACGATTGGAATTTCTTTTCTGGTCTAGTATATTTTGTATTTTGTAAGCTTCTTGTATGTTTAAAGATATCTCTTGCTTTAAGTTGGGTAAATGTTCTTCTTTGGTTTTCTTGAAAAAATTTCTGGTTCATGGTGTCTAGAATCTTTCGTGTACCCAATTATTCTTAAATTTCACCTTTTCATGATGTCCTTTATTTCTTAGAGGTTTTCTTGTAAGGGTTTTTTTTCTATTTAATATTTTCTTTGACAGATGTATCACTTTCTTCAATTGTGTATTCCATGCCTGAGATTCTCTCCTCCATCTCTTTTATTCTGTTGTTCATGCTTACCTCTGTGACTCCTGTTCTCGCCTTCAAATTTCCATCTCCAGGATTTTCAAAATTGTGTTTTCTTTATTGATTGATTCTATTTACTTCTTTATATCTTGACCCATTTTATTCATTTCCTTCACCTGTTTGATTGTATATTCCTGCATATCTTTGATGGCCTCTATGTATTGTGTTTTCCTCTATTTCTTTGAGACTTTTATTCATTTAGTCTTTAAATGCCTCTAAAAACTTCATAAGCATAGATTTAAGGTCATTTTCCTGTGTTTCAGCTACATTAGGATATCCAGTGGTTTGTTTTTTTTTGTTAATCTGGTTGAGCCATGTTGACCTGGTTTTGATTGATTGTGTTCCTACACTAGCCTTTGCCATCTGGTTGTCCATGGCATTGGCTGTGTGTTCCCAGAACCTGATGTGTTTCTCAGGTCTTTCTGCTTCATTGGTGTTCTGCTGGTCTCAAGATAGGTAGTAGAATCACAATATGTGTGTTTGGAATTAAATTCTACTATTGTTGAAGATCAGCCAGTGCTCTTAACTACTAAGTCATCTCACTAGCTCCTCTAGAAGATCTTTGAAAAGAATGAGAAACAGTTATTCTCAAGTTATTCTATAATTAGAGAACTTTTTTTCCAAAGCTAGCATTACACTGATAACAAAGCACAAAAGATATACAATAAAGAAGAAAATTATAGATTTGATTTTCTAATGCACATAGGCAAATAATTAAAATAAAACACTTTTAATGTATTTTAGAAACACATCAATATATACCAGTTTTAAAAAGGTGATGGACTGTAAAGGAATGAAAGGATAAAGGTTGCTTAGATGTTTATAGTAAAACAGAGAAATACACACAGAGTCAGTAGAATTAGATACATCTGCACATTTTATATCACCATAATTCTAAGAGTGGTTTTATATATTGATAGAAAATTCGTTTTTCTTGCTGACATTTGGCATTGGGTTATAAAATGAGGTCTTATGTTCTTAGTAACTGAGTACGTAGCTCATTATGCCTTGACCAGGTATAGAATCATTTTCATGAAAAGTTATATCAAATCAAAGATTTCAGATTTCTTGAGAATAAAAACATATACCAAAAGAAAGCATGACACTATTATGAAATTCCTTTAAGGAGACCAGAAATGAGTATATATTTACATAAATTTCTATATTAAATATCTTGTCATTAACACGCATAGTTGATATAGGAAATACTGTTTTTGGATACTCTTGTAAAATTAATCAAATATGTGAATGAACTAAGTGGAAAAACTCATATATTAAGATTTCATCAACAAACTAAACAAGTAACACAAAGTAATAGTGGAGGACAAAAAAAAAAAGTAGCATAAATTCCAATATGAAAACAGGATGGCTTAGACTAAGTGACATCTCTCTTTTCCCTTATTTTACATTCTTAGTTTTGGAGATGGGGCTTGAAAAGAAAGTGGGATGAATATAGAAATATATAGAGAAGAAAGAACAAAAAGTAGATTAGTGAATCTACACTTTAACTTAAAACCTCAGTTGTCACTCACAAGGTTATTTTTCTTTCTCTAGTATAGAATTTTGTAGATAGATACAATATAAGATTAATTCTAGATATAGTTATATAGAATTCAAAGGTAAGCTTATTCTTCACACACATTATGTATAAGTATTTCTACTCTAATATGAGGTATTGTACTTATATAACTCAATTATAATACAAGGTTTACTTTCATAATTTGAAAGTGCTAATGCAGGCTGTTTAGGACAAAAAAGTTATACAAGTTAATTGTTAGCTGACCAAATCATGGCCATATAAATCACTAACCAAATTTTATCACAAGAAGATACTTTTTAGGTACAACAGATAGATATGATTCTACAGAAAGATAATGTAGCATAGTTAGATAAAGTTTTCAAAAACCTCAGACACATGCAGAATATGGTATTTAAAATGTTTTTATTATTTTAAAGATTCACTGACTATAACACAGGTTATCTCCTGGCAACAACCAGCCTACTTCAAAGAGGATGATGAACATCAAAGAACTTCCTTATGGAGTTGGCTTCAAATGTGGCAAACAAGCCAGTGAGCAAAATGTCCTCATTCTTACCAAAGACAGAATTCTGCCTAAAAAGGGGCAAACTTAGATGCAGGCAGAGTTGCATGCTCAACTCTGCCAAGACTGCCTCACATGCATCTATGTCAGATATATTTGGCCAGAAAGCTGAAGAAGATGCTCCAACATAATAGAGTTTGGGTGACTATTCAAGTAGAAAAATATCTCTGTCATCTTCACATTTGGAGATCTACTAACATGCACTCCTGATATACTCAGGAAATAAGTTTATTTCTTTTCAAGTTTCTGATGGAGTTGAAGCCCTCGTAGCTTAGTTTTACAATGAAGTTTAGTTGTTTAGGGGATACGATTTTTTAGGTCTCGGTAGACATTTTAAATTGATAATGACAAGATGTGATGGAGATTGATTTACACTCAAAATTGTAGATGCACCAAGATAGGAAAGATGTTTTCTTCAGGGGTATCATGCTATAACGCCAAGAATGTAACATTTGTATAATTCTTGATTGTTTCATGGTTCTTCTTGCTATAGGTAGTTTAATGTATACATGTATAATAATATGAATGTATATGTAAAAACTAAAAAATTAAAAATAAATAAAAAATTTTTTAAAAGGAAAAAAAGAAAAATAACCCAGGATGGCTACAGAATCCAATTATCATAAATGATTACATAAACAATCACGCTATCAAAGGGAAAATTCTAAATTTATTTTTTATTATTCAGAGGGTGAAATTCAATGAGCCTTTAAATATGATATTTAAGAAACACAAGAGCTAGGATTTAAGAAGGTCTTTCTTCCTAGCATATGTTTTGTCCCTGATGTGATGAAGTGAGTTCCGTTCTGGCCTTAATAATATGATGTAGCACTTGGGAGCAAAGATGATGCCCAAGAGTGATGCACTGGAAGCCAAGATAGAGAAGATTTCCATAGCCACCATGACTATGGAGAGGGAGGAAGGTGACTCAGACACTGCAGAACACAAGCATGCTGAAAGCCAGGAACTTGGCTTCATTGAATGTGTCAGGCAGATTTCTGGATAAGAAAGCCATAAAGTAGCTCCCCAGATATTCAAGGATGCAGTGGAAGGTAATAGCTGATCCTTTGTTGCAAATGATGATGATATGTTTATGTTCTGAGTGAGCATCTTTATCAATAAAGGGAGGAGAAGTTGCCAGCCAGATTTCACAAAGCACAACTTGGATAAGGGTACAGATGGCAATAATAAAATTATGGCCCCTTGATATCAGCAACCATCTCCTAACTCTTCCTTGAGCAGTGATCTTGAAAGCTATAAGTACAGTGATAGTTTTGGCCAACACAGTAGAAAAATCTATACTGAAGAGGAGTCCAAAAATGTTTTTCTGCAGGACACAGGTGGCTGTGGTATGATGGCCAATGAAAAGGAAGGGACAGAGAAAACAGTGGGTTAGAGTGATGAGCAGGATGTAACTGAGGTGCTGCTTTTTGGCCTTGACAATGGGAGTGTCTCTGTGCTTCAGAAACACACCAAGAACAATAGCGGTGAGTGAGGAGAAGCTCAGGGATATGAAGCTGAGTGTCTTTCCCAAGGGCTCATATAGGAAAGATATATCACAATTTTCTGTAAGCATTGGTGCCTCTTTTTGTTTGCATAGTGAGTTTCTGGACACTTCAGACACTGATTCATATCTGCCAGAAATCCAGTTGATTGTGAATGCACATTCACTTTTCTTCTTTTATGTAATGCCACTTGCCAGGTGTATCATACTGCACTGTTATTTGAGCCATCTTGTTTTGTATGTATAAAATACACACAGGTGGAAACCACATTATACCCAGAAAACTTTCTATTCTAGACCTCTATAGCAAGAAATGCTTTCAAACATCATAGATGGAAAAAACAAGATATTGCATGACAAAGTCAAATTTAAACAATATCTGTATACAAATATATCCATACACAGAGGATACTAGCAGAACACTAGATTAAAGTAAAAGTTCAATAAGACCAAGAGAATGGCCAGAAGACAGGTATAGGTGACACCAGTCAGAAGAACAGAGACCCCATGCTGCTTCAAAGGCCAAATTTGTCACCTGAAGTCTTGTCCCCAACCTGATCACACACTCTCAGTCAACTGTCAGACATTTAGGCCTCAAAGACTTGAAGACCAAAAAACAAACAAAAGCCAAGGACAAAAACACCATGCAATAAGTACAAACTCAGAAATGATCACTGAAACCTATAATCATCTCAAACCTACATGTCTTAATTACAGTGTGAGAACACAGTCAACAAATAGCCAAAGCCATAGGGCACCACCAGGGTTCCAACTATCCTAAGACAACAAGACGGCAATATTTTAGTGCAGGTGAAAGCACAAGAAAATGACCTTAAGATAACCTTCACAAATATGATTCAGGCTCCTAAAGAAGAAAAAAACACTCTCTTAAATAAGTTAAGGAAAGAGAAAGAAAAAATTGGAGGAAATCAATAAATTCCTTAAAGAAAGCCATGGAATCCAACAAACACACAAACAAAGAAACAAACAAACAAACAGGTGAATGAAACTGTTCCAGATCTGAAAATGGAAATAGAAGCCCTGAAAACATAAATTGAATGAATTCTGGAATGGAAAATCTTGGCAAACAAAAAGGAGCTACATATGCAATCATCAGGAACAGAATTCAAGAGATAGAAGAAAGAATCTCTGAGGTTGATGATACAATGACAGAAGATTCGCTGGTCAAAGAAAATGTTAAATCTAAAAATTTCTTAACACAAAACCATCCAGGACATTTGGGACATTATGGAAGACCAACCTATAAATAATAGATGTAGGAGACTAACAATAATTCCAGCTTGATAGCCTTTAATATATATTTGACAAAATCATACAAGAAAAATTTCCAAACATAAAAAAGGACATGCCTATAAAAGTGGAAGTTTACAGAATACCAAATATATAGGACCAGAAATAGAAGACTCCATGCCAGATAATAACCAAAACACTAAGTGTACAGAGCAAAGAAAGACTATTAAAAGCAACAAGAGAAAAAGGCCAAGCTACATGTAAAGGAAGATCTATTAGAATTATACTCAATCTTTCAACAGAGACTCTGAACCAAAAATACCTGGAGAGATGCCTTTAAGGCTCTAAGAGTCCACGGATGACAACCTAGACAACTATACCTAGCAAAACTTTCAATAACCATAGAGAGAGAACATGAGATATTTCATGACAAAGTCAAATTTAAGTAATATCTATGTACAAATCCAGCCATACAGAAGATAATAAAAGATACATGCCAACACAGGAGATTAAGTACACTCTTGAAACCACAAGGAGTAAATTGCACACTAACAAAACCCAAAGAAGGTAAACACACACACACGCACGCACACCACCACCACCACCACCACCACCACCACCACCACCACCACCACCACCATCACCACTGCCAGCAGCAGCAACAGCAGCAGCAATGACAACAGAAACACTACCAAAATAACAGGAATTAATCATAATGGGTCATTAACATCCATCACTATCAATGGATAGAATTTCCCAATAAAAAACACAGGCTAACATAATGGATGTGAAAATATTAACCATCCTTCCACTGCAGGGAAGAAAAAGACCTCAACATCAAACACAGATGTTACCTCAGAGTAAAGAAATGGACCTAAGATACAGGCCAGTGTATCTAATATCTAACAACATAGATTTCAAACAAAATTTAATCAAAGAGATGGAGGACATTTCACATACATTAAAGGAAAACTTCACCAATATGGTGTCTCAATTCTGAACATATATTCCACAAATGAAAGGGCACCCACATTTGTAAATGAAACCCCACTAAAGGTTAAAACACACATTAAACTTCACACACATTAATATTGGAAGACTGATGTATCCCATTCTCACCAATGGGCAGGTCATCTTGACTGATGACTTTCTGAATAGAACACTGAGAGCCAGCAGTGGCTCTAACTTTGACAGTGGAGACTCGTGACAATGAAAGGTTTTCATAAGGTAAGGAGCATCACCAGTAGGACCTACTGGTAGCCTGCAGAATGAGGAAAAAATTTTCACCAACTCCCTCAATCAAAATAGAGGGCAAATATCCAAACTTTATGATGAAATAAAGAAAACTTGACATCAAGAAACCCAATAATCTGATTAAAAGTTAGGGTCAGGAACCTTAAAGTGAATAGCTCAGAGACTTAAGGTAGCACCAAACCCTTCTGTGGTATTTTTAAATTTTGGGTTTTTACAGGATTTCGAACAGTGGAAGTGGGGGTGCCCCTGACTCTTCTCCCTGATTGTGAACCCTTTTTTACTCTAGAGGGTTGCCTTGGTGAGCCTTGATATGAGAGTTTGTGTCTAGCCATAGTGCATCTAACTTGGTTGACATCACTGGAAAATCTGCCATTTTCTGAAAAGAACCAGAAGTCCAGTGAATTTGGAGAAGAGGAGAGGTAGGTATGGTGACTGGGAGGAGGGGATGGTGGGGAGACTATGTTGGGGATATATTGTATAACACAGAGAATTATTATTAAACTAAAGTATAAATATAAAATCATGACATGCTCACAAGAGTATGTTTATCAGGACATAAAATGTGAATGTTTAAATAAGAATGTACTCCTTTTACAGCCCATATATTTATACTTTGCCTTCCATTTGTGGAAGTATTTGGAAGTAGTGGATTAGTAGTTGTGACTCTTTTGGGACATTTGTGTCTATGGAAGGGCTTTTAAGGATCTTTCTAGTCACAGTATGTATTTTCTGTCTCCTGTGTTTGCATCAGCATGTGAGCTGTGAACTGCTCCAATCATCATGATTTATTAGTAAATTGTCCTTTGCTGTGAAGAACCATCATGACCAACACAGCTTATTGATGAAAGGCTATAACTCACAGGAGTATAGTTCTAGATGAAGTTCATGGAGAGATGAAGGAATTAAAGGACATGAGAAAATAGCTGAGTTTATATCTGATCTATAAACATGAGTTTGAGGGGAGAGAGAGAGGGACAGAGAGAGAGAGAGAGAGAGAGAGAGAGAGAGAGAGAGAGAGCTCTACTATAGAGCAAGTATTCAAACAGTTGAGCATATGGGGTCTGGTCTCATTCAATGTATCAACATGTACTCTAACTGTATGAAACTGTAAGCCAATTAAATGCTTTCTTTTATAAGTTTCTTGGTCAAGGTACTTTGTCATAGCAATAGAAAATAAAGTAAGATAAAATGCATGCTGAAATGAAGCATACTTCTCTGGTAGTCTAGGGTGGTTTTCTGTAGGCAGCCACATCCACATCTACAGTGGTTAAAGAATGTAAAGCAGGTATGAATTTCAATGTCAAGAGTGTTTTATTTCTGTGGGAAGAATGAACTTTATATAACATGTGATTTTCCAACATCTGGAAGGAAGAGGAATATCTTCACTGAAGTGAGCTGGTTGCAGCTCACTTACAGATGTTTTCCATTTGCTTAGGCATTGCAGATGATGGATAGGTGGGGATGCTTTCTGCCTGACTGACAATTACCTGTCTCATTAGATATCTCATTCACTAGGCAAGGAGTGCAGTCAAAACAACAGGCAGCCTTGCCCTCCTAATGGGTTTTCCTGAATGCAGGATGAAAGCTCTCACTTCATAGAGACCTTAGTCTCTCTTAGACTGGTGCAGACCCTGTTAAGGCTTCTACAGTCTCTGTGAGTTCATTTGTGTGCCAACCAGGCTATATTTAGAAGGCTCTGCTTCCATAGTATCTTCCACATTCTATGGTTCTTACAACTTTCCACCTCCTTTTCTGCAGCATTCCTTGGACACTAAATGAGTTTTATGGGTACATTCCATTTTGGAGTGAGTTTGCTACTGCTGCAAGGAACTTCTCTGATGATGGCTGAGTGAGACATAGATCTATGAATAAAGCAGAATGCCTGAAGAAGTAATTTTCTTGCTACATTACTTTAGAAGAACAATAGTATTTGGATGTCCTGCAGGTCCATAGCCTATCTATTTTTAGGTTCTTGGCAATCCACCAGTGCTGGGCTCCATCTCATGGAGCAGTCCTTAAATCCAATCAGATATTGCTTGGCTCATCCCACATGCTTTGTGAAAATCTTCCATTATTGCATACTGGCATCTTGTAGGCAGGGAACTAATGTTGATCAAAGTTTATGTAGGTGGGCTGGTAATTACCTTTTTCCTTTGATAGTATGCAGAGTACCTTCCAGTGCCATGAATACTAGTCCATAGGTATAAAGGCTTTAGCCTGGCAACAGCTCAACTTTTCCATGCTCAGTAAGTCCTATAGTTGTTATCTTCAGCAATGTGGCCTTATCTTTATTTCTGAGTGCAAACTCTTAGAGGACATCCATGTTGTATTAATGTCCACTAACAAGTGGTCATATACCATGTGTATATTAGCCTTTTGTTGGTTGTAGTGTTGGTCCCAAATCAGCCAGAAGAAACCGTAAGAGAAGGACGCCCCATTTCCCTTAAGGGGTGGGTGTGGGTCCATTTTTGCTTGCTTTCTTGGGCTACAGATGTTATTGTCATTGGGAGTTGGTGATTATTTGTTATTGTTCTTATTCAGAGAGAAAACAAGATTGGACTTAGAGAGTTCTCCCTTTTCCTTTATCTTTCTTTCTTATGTATGGAGATGGGGTTAAAAAGAAAGAAAGGGAAATATTGAAATATATAGGGATCATAGGACAAAAAGTAGATGATTGAATCTCCTATCCTCAACTTATAGCCTTACTTGTTACTCACAAGTAAGGTTATGTCAATTAATTGATATCGAACTTTGTATATTGATACAAAATAAGTTTAATTTTGATACATTGAAATAGAATTAAAAATTAATATTATTCTTTACACATTATGTTTCTACTCTAATATGAGGTTTTGTACACATACAACTCAATTAGTATAATGTTTACCTCCAATAAACTGATAGTGGAATTGCAGGCTGTTTAGGATAATTAAGTGATAAATAATAATTGTTAGTTGATCAACTAATAGTCATGTCAAGTGCAGGAATATATATCCTAGGTTTAATAGACAGATATAATTCTATAGACAGATAAGGCTTTAAAAAAAAAACCTGACACCTACAGAATATGGCATTTGAAGTTGTTTTTATTATTTAAAAATTCTTTGGTGATAAGACAGGTTAACTCCTGGCAACACCTAGCCTACCTGAGAGAAGATGATGAACATCAAAGAACCTCCTTATGGAGATGGCTTCAAATGTGTCAAAACTGCCACTGGGCAAAATTTCTATGTAGCTGCCACAGACAGAATTCTACCTAAAATGGGAAAGTTGGATGCCTGCAGAGTCAACAGCCAAAGTCTGCCAAGATAGGGTAAGCAAGGCCTCAGTTGTCCCTGCTTCATAAATATGTCTGTCAGATATATTGGCCAGAAGGCTGAAGATGATGTTACAACATGAGAGAGAGGTTTGATTGTCTGTTCAAGCAGAAAACTGTCTCTGTCATTTTTTTCATTTTGGAAGCTGTTAACCTGAACTTCCTGTTTACTCAGGTAATTAAATATATTCCTTCTCAAGTCTCTGACGGGGCTGAAGCCCAGATAGTTAGTTTTAAAATTAAGCTTAGTTGTTTAGGAGTTAAGATACTTTTAGATCTATATAAATATTTTAAGTTGATAGATATAAACTTTAATAGAGATTGATTTACATTCAGAATTTTAGTCTCACCAAGATAGAAAAGATGTTTTCTTCAGGGTTTCCAAATGCAAATAAGCAAAATGCTATGGATGTAACATTTATCTAATTCCTGATTTTTTGTGTTTTTTTTTCTTTTGCTGTATGTAGTTTATTGCATATATGTGTAATAATATAATGCATAGGTAAAGGGTCGCCTTTTATTAAACTAAAAGGGGGAATTATGGGGGAATGCCTTGAGTGGGTGTAGCAGTTCCCAATAAAGAGCTGTTTCGCCAATCAGCTGAGCAGATGTACAGGATGTTGAAAGGAGGAATTTCTGGGAAAAAAAAGCATGAAGAGGATGCTGGAGCAGGTGGTTGAAAAAAGAGACTGAGGGAAAAGAATCATGTCTGGGCTGTAAACTGCCTTCAGCCTGTTGCTAAACTGAGTAGAAGCTGTATTTCTAATGGAATTACTGTGCTACATGTTGCAATCTTTCAGCTATTGACCCTTGTTGGGACGATCCTCTATGCTGCACATTGGATTCTTTGAGTTGATAATGTTTGTGCTGGTAAAGGAACAAAGGAGCTCCAGCAGAGAGCTATTCCCAGAGATTGCATTCTTTTCAGCCTGCCTAGAGGGCCTAGGAAGGAAATGAGTCCATACAGGTGCTTGTGTGTCTTTGCTATATAAACCATGCCTCATGTGGAATAAAACTGAGCCTTGATCAGGACTGCTTGATTTGGCTCCATATTTGCTGTGTCTCTGTTCCTTTTCTTTCACTAGCACTCCCTCTTTTAGAGAACCTGTTTGATAAGTCTTGCGGAATGGGACAGAATCAACTTGGGGAGTAATCAGACTGGCAAGGTATTGCTTTATATGTGGGTTTTAAGGATATTAGGATTAGAGTAGCTCAGATTCTGCCCAGCCTAGTGCTTGCAGCCTAAAAATAAACCATAATCTTTGTGTCTTTCCTTTGGGAACTAACTGGCTAAAGAAATCACCTGACATAATAATTTAATGTGTTGACTAATGTAGGAAGAATAAAAGGTACTTCCACAGCAGGTGATAATTTTTTGAACAGAACACTGATTGCTAGCACCAGCACCAAGCTTAATTAATAAGTGGGGCCTCATGTAACTGAAAAACTTCTGTCTGGCAAAGGACACCATCAATAGAATAAAACAGCAGCCTTACAGAATTGGAAAGATTTTCACTAGGCTGATCTGACAGAAGGCTAATACCCAAAATATATAAGGAACTCAAGAAACTAGACACCAACAAACCAAATAGTCTAACTAAAAGATGTGTACAGAGCTAGACTGATAATTCTCAAAAGAGGAAAGTCAAATCCCTGAGAAACACTTTAATGCTCACCATGCTTAGCCATCAGGGAAATGCAAGTCAAAATGTCTCTGAGATTCCATCTTCTCATCAGAATGATCATAAAAAAAAACACCAAGGGACTTTCTCATGCTCATGTGGAGCAAGGGGAATATTCCTTCATTGTTGTTGGGAATTCAAACTTGTTCAGCTGCTATGGAAGTAAGTATGTAAGTATGTCAATTCCCTAGAACACAGGGAATTGAATTACCTCAAGTTCCAACGATACCATTCTTTGAAATATGCCCAAAGGGTTCTAAATCCTACCACAAGGGCACTTGCTCAACTAGGTTCATAGTGGCTGCATTCATAATAACTAGAAACTGGAAACAAACTAGATGCCCCTCAACTAAAGAATGGATAAAGAAAAGGCAATATATTCATATAGTCATATGTTAAAAATGACATTATGAAAATTCTAGGCAAATGGATTGAACTAAAAAAAATCATCTCTCATGAGGCAACTTAAACCCAGAAAGATAAAAATGATATGTACGCATGTATAAATGGAAAGTAGTTGTTAAATAAATGATTATCATAAAATATATAGATCCAGAAAAGCTAATTAACAAGGAAGGCTCTCATGTGGATGCATGCATCTCCCTTGGAAATAAAAATAGAAAAGATTTTTCGATATAATGTGGGAGTGTGATGATGGAAATAGGCTTGATCTCATAAGGGTGTGAGAGGGGATGATTGGAGAGAGTACAGGCAGAGATAGCTGGAATTGGTGTACACTTGGTGAGCAATATGGAAACATAGTGCAATAGAAACTTACAGGATTCTAGAAGAGTGGTCTTAGCAAGGACTCCTAGTAAAAGATGTTATGGAGCCTGAACTATATGGAGTTTGTAATGAGGTAAATATTCCAGGGTTAGGTCATGGATGCCAATGTCACAAAACCTTCCATCTATAATTTATCTTTTCTGAAAAATGTGCTGAGTCAATGGTGAGGCTTAACTTGTGGGAGAGGCCAACCTATGACTGATTAATATGAGGCCAACACCAGAGAAGGAGCCCATGCCTAAGGATAATCAAAACCAGAGTCTGGATATCCCAGAGACACAGGATAGAAAAAAATCAATAAAATGATTCCTAATGATATGTTGCTGCACTCATAGATCAGTGGCAAGCTCAGTTGTCATCAGAGAGATCTCTGCTGACAGCTGACGGGAGCAGATGCAAAGAGACTCATATTCAAACAGGATGACACAGCCCAAATTGGGGATTGCCATCGATCCTCGCCCTTGGAGCTTTATAAACCATGTAGAAGAGAGGGAGGAAGAAGGATTGGAGCCAGATGGATTAAGAACACCAGGAGAACATGACTTCCTGAATCAAATAAGCAGAGATCATAGGGGCTCACAGAAATTGAAGCATAAACCACGGATTTTGCATTGGTCTGCACTAGGTACTCTGCATGTATGTTATGGTTGTTAACTTGTTTTTTGTGGGACTACTAACAGTGGGGGTGTAGTGTGGGTGGTTTTGATTCTTTTAACTGTTCTTGAGACACTTTTCCTTCTACTGGGTTGTCTCCCACATGGTTAATATGAGTGTTTGCACCTAATCTTGTTGTAGCTCCTCATGATGTGTTTGGCTGAAATCCCTGAGAGGCCTGCTCTTTTCTGAAGGGAAATGGAGATGTGGATCAGGTGGAGAAGGTAATGAGGTGGGGAAGCACTGTTGGAAAGTAGAATGGAGGTGAGGCTAAGAGGAGTGGAAGGAGAAAAAGCTGAGGTTGGGATGTTTTTAAAAAAATAAGAAAAAGAAATACCAAGAAGCATAGCTATGCTAAGTTGTAACAAAATAGACATCAAACAAAACCTATTCAGAAAAGAGAGTAAAGCATACTTTATACTCACTAAAGGAAAAATACAAAGACAGGTTATTATAATCCTAAACATGTACACATTAAACACAGCAGTACCCATCTTCACTAGTGAAACAGTATTCAATTTAAAAGCTGATAAACCCTGACATAGAGATGGTGGGAGACTTTACCACCTCACTTTCAGTAATAGAAAGTTAATAGAGAAAAAAACTAGAGAAACTCTGAAGTTAAGTAAGTCAGTTCTATTACTACCTTTAAAATACCTTGTGCACTTGGAAACCACTGTATTGATGATATGTTTACAGAAAGCATTGTTTGCCAGCTATGCACTCAGAAGCCTTCAATGACCAACTCAGATAGAACAGTAATTTCAAATTGTATTGAAAATATGAAAATTCTGTCTCAGAACCCTTCTGTTTTCTAATAACCAATGGACTTTGATGCTTGAAATCCTGAAAAGGCAACTTTAACACAAAACATATTCATTTAAAACCATGTTTATATCTATAGAGACAAGATAATGTAAATAAGGACTCCTTTATATTTTCTACACACTATGTACACAGAAAGGCAAAACTAAATACAACAGTGGGTCTCAGTGATCATACAGGCTTAGAGCTTTGCATCTTGTTCTTCTAAGAACTAAGACACAAGCACACTGTGGGAAACACAAGAGAAGTTCATGTCCTCCACAAAGAGTATTATACATGAATTTTCACCAAAAGTTCTTTACAAGCTGTGTTGTCTTACTAGTTATACATATAAAGTATGTTTTGGCACTTAAGAGAATCTAAAAAGATATTTCTAAAAGAGTACTCAGTACACTTATTTGGATAGTCCAGAATTTCTCTGTAGACCATACTTGCCTTTAGAACATAGGTCTATAAAATCATATCTACCTGTCAAACATGGCACTGTGCAAATTATCCTCATTTCTATCACAGACAGAATTCTTCCTAAAAGTGGGGAAGATTGGATGCAGGCAGAATCAATGGCCAAACTCAGCCAAGACAGGGTAAGGGAGCCCTCAATACTTCCTCACAATTATGTCTGCCACAGACATATTTGGCCAAAGTTTGAAGATGATGCTTTAAGGTTCTAGAGAATTTTGGATGACTTTGTAGGTAGAAAACCATCTCTGTCATCTTCTCTTTTGGGAAGGTGCTAAGCTGGACTCCCGGTATACTCAGGTAATTAATTTATTCATTCTCAAGCCTCTGATGGATTTGAAGACCAGATAGTTTAGTTTTACAGCTAAGCTTAGTTGTTTAAGGGTTAAGATGTTTTTAAGTATAGATCGATGCTTTAAGTTGATAATGATGAGATAAGATGGATATTCTTGATACACATTCAGAATTTTAGACTCATCAAGATAGGAAAGATGTTTTCTTCAAGGCTTCCCGATATAAAAATCAAAATATATGAATGTAATATATATATATATATATATATATATATATATATATATATATATATATATATATACACACACACACATATATATATATATAGTTCTTTTTGCTATATGTATTTCATTGTATATGTGTATTATGATATAAATATATGTTTAAAAATATTTTTAAAAATTGCAAAAATGTTCACACTATAACACAAAGAAAACAAAAGAAAAACATAGGTCTATCTGTCTGGGTCTCAGAAATGCCCAAATTAAAAGCATGAACCACCATGATGCCAAGCAAGATACTTGGTTTTGATAACATATGGTTTGTTATAAGATGTATAATTAGTATGAATAGCATTGAAAGGAGCAGTTTTTAAATTCCATAAAATAATCAGTATACATTTCACTTATTATGAATTATCATCTTCTACCTCACAAACAGATATTGATGTCATGATGACAAATGAAAATGCATAAACTTTGGTGATGACTATGACAATGAAAAACTTAAAGAAATAATTGAAAATACGTTTTAGAACAAAACAAGAAAGATGCCATTCATGAAAAATATAGTGTTGGTTACTGACAAATATACTTTGGACAACTCATTTATGTTATTTTATACCTTCAACATGAAACACCATAAATATTTAAAATAAACCATTCATCATAAAATTTTGTTCTTTTTTTTTTTTTTTGGTTTTTTGAGACAAGGGCTCTCTGTGTTAGCCTTGGCTGTCCTGGACTCACTTTGTAGACCAGGCTGGCCTCGAACTCACAGCGATCCACCTGCCTCTGCCTCCTGAGTGCTGGGATTACAGGCATGCACCACCATGCCCGGCTATAAAATGTTTTAAAATAACCAGTAAGCAGATGTTTATGTCCTTTAATTTGAGAAATAGTTGAAAAGAAAAAATCCTCAAAAAGAAGAAACCTTTAAAATCTGACTTTTCATATTCCTCTACTATTTAAATCATTTAAAGTTATTACTATACAAAAACACACATGACTGCTAAAATGCCACTTGAACATGCAAGTCAACCATATTTTTAAGTTAGTGTGAAGGAAAAACCCTCCCATACACAGTGAGAGAAACTGTCATTATTGCTTCACAGGGAAGTTAACCACCATGCTTAAAGATCCCATAGCATGAATGCATGTACTCCTGTAAACTAATCTCCTTTAGTCAGGAATCTATCAACTATTTCTTTACTATCTTCCTAATTTTAACAAGAAAGAAAACATCCTAATATAAAATTAGAACACACAAAATTAGTGCCATGTAAGTTAATGCCAGCTGCACAACTTATGATCTTTTGATGATATGGCAATTAAGATAGGTATACTTACGCAACTACAATTAGAACATGAAGATATTCAACTGAAGTAAGACAGATCAATTCCTCTTTCAAATTACACATACATTCTTTTCTATATATGTGATGAACTTTATGAAGAGTAGGAAAGCATTTGTGAACCTTGAAGAGTATATGCTTGCATGTGACCCACACTCTATGAAAAGTATATTTGGAAATGTGTTGTCTACATCAACTATGTTACTTGTTTATAGCTTATATAGTTGGAAGTTTATTTTAGTTTTATTTCTAACTTCAAAAGATATTAAACCACACACACACACACACACAAACCACACACAGCCCTCTCTTCTTTTACATAGCAGACAAGCAAGCCACAGTGAGCTCATGTAATTACAAGTGTGATCTTTGCAGAAATGGGGTAGCTGCTGTACAACCTGAAGAGGGACTCAAGGTGATCCAAGTGGTGCCCGAGCTGCTGAGATCAGAAAGCAGAGGCGGAGACAAGAAATAAGGATACCATCTTCTGTAAAGCTGAACATTTTTCTTTGTAGCATGCAAGGTGCAAACATCTTGTAGACCATACGGATTTGCAATCTTACTTGAAATAAGCAATGATCGCTATGGCCAGCAGACTCTTCCAGAGAATATTTTGTTCAGATACCTATTTCTAAATTTCTCATGCTGTCTTTGGTATGTTCATTTGAGACTAAGCCTATTACAATATCTAGAAGTCTAACAACATTTCAACTTAAACCTCTTTTTTCTCTTCCACTGTAGAATTGGTTACTTATTCTACAGCAACATTTCAGCTGACACAGTAATGCTACATTAACAATAATCCATTCTCAATCTTATGTTTATTGTGGGTGATTTTTCTGCCCATT